>NC_134861.1:31483479-31583479 GCF_049852395.1 Peromyscus maniculatus bairdii
CTGGAACTCACTTGGTAGACCAGGCTGGCCTCGAACTTACAGAGATCCGCCTGCCTCTGCCTCCCGAGTGCTGGGATTAAAGGCGTGCGCCACCACCGCCCGGCTATCTTGTCACTTTTAAAGCTTTTTCCAAATATAATTTACTGATGACTTCATTGTCCTCAGTAGTGAGGACATAAGAAAATACCAGTTTGGGCAGCTTGAACAATAGAAAATTTTCCTCATAGCTCTGATGTTTAGAAGACCACAGTGGCACAGGCTGCTTTCTTCTGTGCACATTCCTGGGAACTGTGTGTCTACATTTTCTCTTCTTTGAAGGACACCAGTCATTCTGATTAGGACTTCCCAAGTGGCCTCATTTTATCCAAATCACCTCTTTCAAGGCACTATCTCCAAATGCTCTTTCTAAAGTACTAGATGTTATGTCCAGATCACGGGGTCCCTCAAAGACCACCACAGAGACACCGAATCCATTTGCAAAAGCAAAGAGTCTTTATTCAAGCTTGGTTTTAGACCATCTGTTATGAATTATTGTGTGGGGGAACCCCCAAGGGTATCCTGCACATGCAGGGAAACATGCTGGGCACATGCAGTGTTGCTCTGAGCAGATGCAGTGTTGCTCTGAGCAGATGCAGTGTTGCTCTGAGCAGATGCAGTGTTGTTGGGCTGGGCAGATGCATGCCATGTGGGCATGGCACCAGCATTGGCCAGTAATTCTCAACCCAGACACTGTATCCACATGAAGAGTTTATTATAATAGAGACATGAAGAGAAAGATAGGAAAGAGAGAGAGAGAGAGAAGGAGAGAGAGGGGCCAGGGGTGCAGAAGAGAGAGAGCAAGGAAGGGGAGGAGTTTTTCTTTAGAATGGGGCTTTTACATCAGGATGCAGGGCAGCACCAAGGGATGGGATTTCAAGGGGCAGGTCAGAATATTAACATTCCTCTGTTTGGATTATCATGAAAAGAGGTGGGTTATGGGAGCAAGCGGGGGAACAAGGGTGCTGAATTCTCCAGGATACTTCAAGCTGACAAGGGACAAAGTGGGAACCGGGAGTCGCACACGGCAGAAGATCTCAGGAACGTTCCTTGAGGGAGCTGAGGAGGCAGGTTGCAGCAGTGGTGTTCCAGGAGCTTGGGAGAAATGGCATGCCAAATCAGTAGTACAGAAGCCATGGCATCTGCTGTTTCTCTAGATGTCAAGTGGGAACAATGAATCTGCAAAATATGCTCGAAAAGTAGGTGGAGTCAGAAATAAGCTCTGGAGATTGTTAGTTTTCATCAGACCAGATTTCTTGATGCAGTATCAAAACTTTTCCTAGGAGCCTGTAGGTATCTGTAGGACAGCTAGAATGGATTTGCATTATGGTAAAAGGGTCAAAAAACCATTTAAGGACTCTTAAGAACTCTTAGTAGTCAATGTTCTATCAGTTGATCAAAGCTGTATTTATTATATTAAAACTTTGAACCTCTGGAGTTATATCTGAAACCAGTCTATCCTGTACCATGAAGTCTGTGTATGAGGCATACCTGTCTGTAATTGAAAAGCATATATATATATATATATATATATATATATATATATATATATATATATATATATATATAATCTTGGGATTGGTGCTGTTAAACTGATACCCTACTCATCAAACATCGTCAGATCTGAGAAGGATAAATTTAAGAAGAAGTGAGACAACTTTCCAGCTACCTAGGTGGCAACCCCAAGTCTCTCTGTGGTCATTGGTGGGGAGGGGCAGAAGCCCCAAAGGTAGCACTTGTTCAGCTGATAGGCCCAGAAGATCTGACAGATTTTTTCTGTGGAGTAGAAATTTGGGGAGACTGACCTACCTTGAACTTGCAGTATGGGGCAATCAGTCCTCCATTGTTCCACTTATTCACAGTCTGGACAGAATCTCAGTTTCTCGCTGCATGGCCAGCCTTGCCATGAGCTTCTGGATGGAAGTTCTTCTGTGGCCATCTGTCTTCTTGAGGAGATACAGGATGCTGCCAGAACTGACATGTCTCTTTATCATAAAAAGCTTTATATTAAATGCCATATTCTCAGATCTCTACAGGTGTTTGAGGACTGGGGGAACAAAATCTGTTAGATGTATTTATAACTTTGAGAGCATATATATGACTTAAATCTGAATATACAGGTTTCCCAGTTAGTTACAGCTTAATGAAGTCAGCAAGAACAGGGAAGTTAACATTCACAAGCCTGAATAGACCTTGAGTGAGGAGAGACATTCTTCAAGCTGTTGGCAGTGATATCTGAATCTATTACCATTTTTAAGGCCCTGTAGGTGTAGTTCTGATCTTTGAGTACAGCCAGATTATAATCCTGAATGACTTATATAGAAATAACTATTTCTTAAGCTGTCTCCTGAGAAGGCAAAGACAAGTGACAGGGAAAGATGCCAAGGCTGAATGAGAAGAGGAGAAAAGGGGCTTGTGAGTCAGGGTGCAGCCCAACTCTGAGAAGAGACCCTCTGAGAACAGGAAAAGGACCCTCTTGGTGGACTCTATGCCAGGGTTTCCATCCCTAAGATAACCCTCCAGCTTCTCCTGGGAATAGGGAGCACAGGACGATGTATTCTCCATAGCTGCTTCAAGCTGAAACAGGGCACAGATGGTCAGGACTCTGGCTAGTTAAAGGTAAGGAGGGAACCAGGCATGTGGTCATCTGACCTGGCTGTAGAGGCAGGGAACAAGTATGCTTGGCTGGGCTGGTCCTCATCACACAGACAAGAGTCTCTGCTGGCATCTGTAGCAGGGAAAGTTCTACAGGTTGTGGTCCATAACTGCTGCTTCAGTGTTTCTGCCAGTCTGTTTAAATATAGACTAGAGACGGGAGTTAAAATGTATGAATTTATTTGGAGCTTTTTTTGCTCATGGTCTTAATAATTGGGAAGAGCAGGAGTCCCAAGACCAGGAGAGAGAAAAAATATCATCCTTAGGAATAGACTAGTGAGGAAAAAATAAAAGTTTTAGATAAATTAGTATCATCAATCAGTACTGAAATCTATATCATAGAAAAGCACGTAATGAGTAGCCAAGGAAAATTTTAAATTCTGAGCTTGTGACCCAAAGTGTATTAATTGTATTAATGTTAAAATCTGAAATTTAAAATCTTTTTTTTTTTTTTTTTTTTTTTTTTTAATTATAAACTGTATGGCCGTGGCAGGCTTCTTGCTATCTAGTTCTTATATCTTTTTTTTTTTTTTTTTTTTTTTTTTTTTTGTTGTTGTTGTTTTTTTTTTTTTTTGTGATATATATTTTTTATTTTACAATACCATTCAGTTCTACATATCAGCCATGGGTTCCCCTATTCTCCCCCCTCCCACACCCTCCCCTTACCCCCAGCCCACCCTCCATTCCCACCTCCTCCAGGACAAGTCCTCCCCCGAGGACTGTGATCAACTTGGTAGACTCAGTCCAGGGAGGTCCAGTCCCTTCCTCCCAAACTAAGCCAAGTGTCCCTGCATAAGTTCCTGGTTTCAAACAGCCAACTCATGGAATGAGCACAGGACTTGGTCCCACTGCCTAGATGCCTCCCAAACTGATCAAGCCAATCAACTGTCTCACCTATTCAGAGGGCCTGATCCAGCTGGGAGCCCCTCAGCCTTTGGTTCATAGTTCATGTGTTTCCATTCATTTGGCTATTTTTTTTTCAATAATTGAGTAAAACTGAAATTGATTATATGCCACAGTCATCCTAGGGACCTCCATGCTATATATATAGCCTCTATGGTTCTATGGGTTGTGGTCTGATTGTTCATTTTATATCTAGAATCCACCAATGAGTGAGTACATACCATAACTGTCTTTCTGGGTTTGGGTTACCTCACTCAGGATGATTTTTTCTAGTTCCATCCATTTGCCTGCAAATTTCATGCTTTCATTGTTTTTCTCTGCTGAGTAGTACTCCATTGTGTATATGTACCACATTTTTTTCATCCATTCTTCCGTTGATGGGCATCTAGGTTGTTTCCAGGTTCTGGCTATTACAAATAGTGCTGCTATGAACATAGCTGAGCATGTATCTTTATGGTATGTATCAGCATTCTTTGGGTATATGCCCAAGAGTGGGATGGCTGGGTCTTGAGGTAGTTCGATTCCTAATTTTCTGAGAAACCGCCATACTGATTTCCACAGTGGTTGTACAAGTTTACATTCCCACCAACAGTGGAGGAGTGTTCCCTTTGCTCCACATCCTCTCCAACATTGGTTGTCATTGGTGTTTTTGATCTTAGCCATTCTAACAGGTGTAAGGTGGTATCTCAGAGTCGTTTTGATTTGCATTTCTCTGATGATTAAGGATGTTGAGCATTTCTTTAAATGTCTTTCAGCCATTTGTAGTTCTTGTTTTGTGAATTCTCTGTTTAGCTCTTTAGCCCATTTTTTAATTGGACTGTTCAGTGCTTTGATGTCTAGTTTCTTGAGTTCTTTATATATTGTGGAGATCAATCCTCTGTCAGATGTGGGGTTGGTGAAGATCTTTTCCCAATCTGTTGGCTGTCTTTTTGTCTTATTGACTGTGTCTTTTGCCCTGCAAAAGCTTCTCAGTTTTGAGAGGTCCCATTTATTAATGGTTGTGCTCAGGGTTTGTGCTGTCGGTGTTTTATTTAGGAAATGGTCTCCAGTGCCAATGCGTTCAAGAGTGCTTCCTATCTTCTTTTCTATTAAGTTTAGTGTAACTGGATTTATGTTTAGGTCTTTGATCCACTTGGACTTGAGTTTTGTGCATGGTGACAGATATGGATCTATTTGTAATCTTTTACATATTGACATCCAGTTATGCCAGCACCATTTGTTGAAGATACTTTCTTTGTTCCATTGTATAGTTTTGGCTCCTTTGTCAAAAACCAGGTGTTCATATGTGCATGGATTAATGTCAGGGTCTTCAATTCGATTCCATTGGTCCGTATGTCGGTTTTTATACCAGTACCAAGCTGTTTTTATTACTATAGCTCTATAGTAGAGTTTGAGGTCCGGGATGGTGATGCCTCCAAGGGTTGCTTTATCGTATAGGATTCTTTTAGCTATCCTGGGTCTTTTGTTTTTCCATATAAAGTTGAGTATTTTTCTTTCCAAGTCTGTGAAGAATTGTGTTGGGATTTTGATGGGGATTGCATTGAATTTGTAGATTGCTTTTGGTAAGATTGCCATTTTTACTATGTTAATCCTGCCTATCCATGAGCATGGGAGATCCTTCCATTTTCTGATATCTTCTTCAATTTCTTTCTTTAGAGATTTAAAGTTCTTATCAAAAAGGTCTTTCACTTGTTTAGTTAGTGTTATCCCAAGGTATTTTATATTATTTGTGGCTATTGTAAAGGGTGATGTTTCTCTGACTTCTTTCTCAGCCCTTTTATCATTTGTGTATAGGAGGGCTACTGATTTTTTTGAGTTGATCTTGTATCCTGCCACTTTACTGAAGGAGTTTATCAGCTGTAGAAGTTCCCTGGTAGAGTTTTTGGGGTCACTTATGTATACTATCATATCATCTGCAAATAGTGAAAGTTTGACTTCTTCCTTGCCAATTTGTATCCCTTTGATCTCCTTTTGTTGTCTTATTGCTCTAGCTAGAACTTCTAGTACTATATTGAATAAATATGGGGAGAGTGGACAGCCTTGTCTTGTTCCTGAATTTAGTGGTATCGCTTTGAGTTTCTCTCCATTTAATTTGATGTTTGCTGTTGGCTTGCTATAAATTGCTTTTATTATGTTTAGAAATGTTCCTTGTATTCCTATTCTTTCTAAGACCTTTATCATGAAGGGGTGTTGGATTTTGTCAAAGGCTTTTTCAGCATCTAGGGAGATGATCATGTGGTTTTTTTCTTTCAGTTTGTTTATATGGTGTATTACATTGACTGATTTCCGTATGTTGAACCATCCTTGCATCCCTGGGATGAATCCTACTTGGTCGTGATGGATGATTGTTTTGATGTATTCTTGGATTCGGTTTGCCAATATTTTGTTGAGTATTTTTGCATCAATGTTCATGAGGGAGATTGGTCTGTAGTTCTCTTTCTTTGTTGCATCTTTGTGTGGTTTGGGTATCAGGGTAATTGTAGCCTCATAAAAAGAGTTTGGTAGTGTTCCTTCTGTTTCTATTGTGTGGAACACTTTGAAGAGGATTGGTATTAGTTCTTCTTTGAAAGTCTGGTAGAATTCTGCACTAAAACCATCTGGTCCTGGGCTTTTTTTAGTTGGGAGACTTTTGATGACTGTTTCTATTTCTTTAGGGGTTATTGGTCTATTTAAATGGTTTATCTGGTCTTGATTTAATTTTGGTATTTGGTATTTATCCAGAAAATTGTCCATTTCTTCCTGGTTTTCCATTTTTGTGGAGTACAGGTTTTTGAAGTATGATCTGATGATTCTCTGGATTTCCTCATTGTCTGTTGTTATGTCTCCCTTTTCATTTCTGATTTTGTGAATTTGGGTGTTCTCTCTTTGCTTTTTGATTAATTTGGCTAGTGGTTTGTCTATCTTGTTGATTTTTTCAAAGAACCAACTCTTTGTTTCATTGATTTTTTGTATTGTTCTCTTGTTTTCTATTTCGTTGATTTCAGCCCTCAATTTGATTATTTCCTGGCGTCTATTTCTCCTGGGTGAGTTTGTTTCTTTTTGTTCTAGAGCTTTCAGTTGTGCTGTTAATTCATTGGTATGGGATTGCTCCATCTTCTTTATGTGTGCATTTAGAGCTATGAATTTTCCTCTTAGCACTGCTTTCATAGTGTCCCATAGGTTTGGGTATGTTGTACTTTCATTTTCATTGAATTCTAGGAACTCTTTAATTTCTGTCTTTATTTCTTCCTTGACCCATTGATGTTTCAGGTGGGTATTATTCAGTTTCCATGAGTTTGTGGGTTTTCTATAATTTTTGTTGTTATTGAGTTCTAACTTTAAGGCATGGTGGTCTGATAAGATACAGGAGGTTATTCCAATTTTTTTGTATCTGTTGAGATTTGTTTTGTGTCCAAGCATGTGGTCAATTTTTGAGAAGGTTCCATGGGGTGCTGAGAAGAAGGTATATTCTTTTGTGTTAGGATGGAATATTCTGTAGATATCTGTTAGGTCCATTTGAGTCATAACATCTGTTAGGTCCTTTATTTCTTTGTTAAGTTTCAGTCTGGTAGATCTATCTTTTGGTGAGAGTGGTGTGTTAAAGTCTCCCACTACTAATGTGTGGGGTTTGATGTGCGTTTTAAACTTTAGTAGTGTTTCTTTTATGAATGTGGGTGCTTTTGTATTTGGAGCATAAATGTTTAGAATCGAGACTTCATCTTGGTGGATTTTTCCTGTGATGAATATGTAATGTCCATCCTGGTCTCTTTTGATTGATTTTAGTTTGAAGTCTATTTTATTAGATATTAGGATAGCTACACCAGCTTGTTTCTTAGGTCCATTTGCTTGGAAAACCTTTTCCCAGCCCTTTACTCGGAGGTAGTGTCTGTCTTTGGAGTTAAGGTGTGTTTCTTGTATGCAGCATATGGATGGGTCCTGTTTTCTAATCCATTCTGTTAGCCTGTGTCTTTTTATAGGTGAGTTGAGACCATTGATATTGATGGATATTAATGACCAGTGATTGTTAATTCCTGTTATTTTTTTGGTTGTGTTGTGTTGTCCTTCTGTGGTGTATGTTGGTGTAGGATTATCTATTGCTTGATTTTTCATGGATGTGTTTAGCTTCTTTGGGTTGAATTTTCCCTTCTAGTGCTTTCTGTAGGGCTGGGTTTGTGGACAGGTATTGATTAAATCTGGTTTTATCCTGGAATATTTTGTTTACTCCGCCTATGGTGATTAAGAGTTTTGCTGGGTATAATAGTCTGGGTTGGCATCCATGGTCTCTTAGTGTCTGCATGAGGTTTGTCCATGATCTTCTATCTTTCATAGTCTCTATTGAGTAGTCTGGTGTTATTCTGATGGGTTTGCCTTTATATGTTACTTGGTCCTTTTCCTTTGCAGCTCTTAATATTTTTTCTTTATTCTGTGTGTTTAGTGTTTTGATTATTATGTGGCGAGGGGACTTTTTTTTTGGATCCAGCCTATTCGGTGTTCTGTAAGCTTCTTGTATCTTCATAGGTATTTCTTTCTTTAGATTAGGAAAGTTTTCTTCTATGATTTTGTTGAATATATTTTCTGTGCCTTTGAGTTGGTATTCTTCTCCTTCTTCTATCCCTATTATTCTTAGGTTTGGTCTTTTCATGGTGTCCCAAATTTCCTGGACGTTTTGTGTTAGGACTTTTTTGTCTTTATTGTTTTCTTTGATTGACGAATCTATTTTCTTTATCGTGTCTTCAGTGTCAGAGATTCTCTGTTCCATCTCTTGCAATTGGTTGGTTATGCTTGTTTCTGTAGTTCCTGTTCGTTTTGTCAGGATTTCTATTTCCAGCATTCCCTCAGCATGTGTTTTCTTTATTGTCTCAAATTCATTTTTCAGATCTTGGAATGTTTCTTTCATCTGTTTAATTGCTTTTTCTTGACTTTCTTTGATTTCTTCCCATTTTTTGTTCGTTTTTTCTTCCATTTCTTTAAGGGAGTTTTTTATTTCCTCTTTAATGGAGTTTTTCATTTCCTCTTTAAGGGAAGTTTTTATTTCCTCTTTAAGGGAGTTTTTTATTTCCTCTTTAAGGAAAGTTTTTATTTCCTCTTTAAGGTAGTTTTTCAATTCCTCTTTAAGGAAAGTTTTTATTTCCTCATTGAGGGAATGTTTTATTTCTTCTTTAAGGGCCTCTATCATCTTCTTAATGTCATTTTTAGGGTTGATTTCTTCTGCTTCTTCTGTCATGGTATGTTTAGGTTTTGCAGGTGTAGAATCACTAGGTTCTGATGTTGCCATATAGGTCTTTATGTTGTTGCCTGTATTTTTGCACTGGCGTCTACTCATCTCTTCCTCTGTGAGGTGCAGGTGGTGTCTGTGTCTGAGAGTGCCTCTCTTGTTCTAATTTTTAGTCTTGGTTTAGTAGTGGTTCTTGGTTAAATTGGTGCTATTGGGCTATTTCTTCAGGGGCAGCTGATTTCGATCGGTGAATTATATACTTATGATTCTGGTGATCTGGTTTGGTGTCTGGGTAGCGCCTTCTTCTGTGTTCTCAGGTCACTTTTTGTTCATTTGTCAACTCCTCAGCTGATCTTGTTTCTTCAGACTTTAAACTGTAGGCATCTGAATCCTCCCCAGATGGGTTTCAGCTGAGCAGGGTAGTCTCACCAACACCTCCAAGTTGTTGGGTTTCACAGGATCAGCAGCTGGGCCCTGGGTTGTCCTCAGATGGAGTGTTCAGATTCGTTCTGGTTCTGACCCACGGAGATAGCTTCTTCCCCAGTTGTTGGGGTCAGGGGCGTCCCTGTTCCAAGCTGCGTCTGCTTGTCTCCGTCCCTGGGCCTGTTTACCTCTGCGGTCCTCCGCCGGGCCTGTGGTCCCTGTCAGCTGCCGCTGGTTCTGTCTGCCTCTGGGGGCCGCCACCGGGCCTGAATGTCTCCGTCGGCTGCTGCCGCCGGGCACGTCTACCTCAGCAGGCTGCCGCTGGGTCCGTCTACCTCCACAGGCCGCCGCCACAGGCCTACCTGCGTCTGCTTGTCTCCGCCGCCGGGCCTGTCTACCTCTGTGGACTGCCGCTGGGCCTGAATGTCTCTGCCGGCTGCCGCCGGGTCTGAATATCCCTGTCGGCTGCCGCCGCTGGGCACGTCTACCTCAGCGGGCTGTTGCTGGGCCCGTCTACCTCCGCGGGCCGCCGCCGCAGGCCTACCTGCGTCTGCTTGTCTCTGCCGCCGGGCCTGTCTACCTCTGTGGGCCGCTGCTGGGCCTGAATGTCTCTGCCGGCTGCCGCCGGGCCTGAATGTCCCTGTTGGCCGCTGCCGCCGGGCCCGTTTACCTCAGCGGGCCGCTGCTGGGCCCGTCTACCTCTGTGGGCCGCCGCTGGGCCTGAGTGTCTCTGCCAGCTGCCGCCGGGTCTGAATATCCCTGTCGGCTGCCACCGCTGGGCCCGTCTACCTCCACGGGCCCCTGCCACAGGCCTACCTGCGTCTGCTTGTCTCCGCCGCCGGGCCTGTCTACCTCTGTGGACTGCCGCTGGGCCTGGATGTCTCTGCCGGCTGCCGCCGGGTCTGAATATCCCTGTCGGCTGCCGCCGCTGGGCCCCTAGTTCTTATATCTTAAATTAACCCATTTCTATTAATCTATAAGTTGCCACATGGCTTGTGGCTTACCAGTACTTTATATCTTACTTCCCATGGTGGAGGTTGGCAGTGTCTCTTGACTCAGGCTTCCTGTTCCCAGAATTCTGAAATTTAAAATCTTAATAATACCACCTGCATGTGGTTCTGCTGATGCCCCAGAGGGGAGCATATTATGTCTCTGCCCACACAAGCAGCTGTGGAGGAATGAAAGGCAGGCCATGACTGGACTTTCATACCCCCAGACCGCTGGAACCTGAGAGAGGCAGCCGTGGAGTGCCAGGCCAAGGCTGGAGGACTTTTCCTACACCTGTAAAACAACTGGGAAACAATGCTCAGCAGGAGGTGATTCCCTAACCTCCCTCCATACCAACGGCCTGAGCGATGGGTGCCCCGCCCATGCTGCCCTTAGTAAAGATGGCAATGAGGTCATATGACCTGCCTGTTTTGACCGTCGCCAAGATGGCAGCTAGACCATACAGTTGTCCTTCTTTTTTTTTTTTTTTTTTTTTTTTTTTTTTTTTAAGATTTTTATTTATTTATTATGTATACAGTGTTCTGTGTGTATGCTTGCATACCAGAAGAGGGCACCAGATCTCATTACGGATGGTTGTGAGCCACCATGTGGGTGCTGGGAATTGAACTCAGCACCTCTGGAAGAGCAGCCAGTGCTCTTGACCTCTGAGCCATCTCTCCAGCCCCACAGTTGTCCTTTTTTAAGATGGTGGCTTGACAACGTGGCTGCCCTTATCAAATATGGCACCTGACCACGTGTTCATGTGGTTTTTTCCCCCAAAATAAACTGATAAGGAATATGTTGTGCCCAGATCGTGACCCCCAGAGAGACCACCAAAGACGAGCATGCTGAAATGCAAAAACAAGGTTTAATTCTGGATATCCAAAAGCAGTACAAGCCTAGGCAGGGACTTCGTCCAATACATCCAACGCAGTGGAGGCTGGAGGAAGTGCCCACCTCTCTGCAAGCTCAGTTTTTAAAGGCAAAAGCCACAAGATTGCATCATTTAGGGGTGCTAGTATGGGTACAATTCTGATTGGCCCACTTCTAGGGGCCTTCTAGAAATCATGGCTTAATCTTACTTCTAAGGGGGTGGTTGTCTGCCACCATTGCTCATTGGCTGCCCTCAGGTGGGGACATTTTTATGGTCAGTTACCCTGGAAATCAGGGTTGGAACATTCTATAGTCTGGCAGTCATTACCTCGTGACTACCTTGTGACTCTGTACTTTTATACGTCCTGGTTTCTGGAATCTGGACTGACTTGTTTCAGTAACTATTGGCCTATTCCTAGAAGGAGAAATCTTAGGCTTTAGTTTTTGGGTGAAAGCATTTTGGACATATTTCTAAGATGGCTCATTTTGGTCTCACATTTCCCCCTTCTCATGTGTCTAATGAAACCCAATCATGGGTTTTGGGCAGTAGCTCATAAGTATCCCTCTCTAATAATGGCCATATATAGTTAGCCATCTTATCTTTATGCCAGGGAGTTTTCTTTTGACCCAGCATTTCAGCCTTTTCTGAACAGGGAACATGGGATGACGTTCTCTTCTGGAACTGCTTCGAGCTGGCATTGGGGCATTGATGTCAGGGGGCCCCAAAAGGCTGAAAAGTTAGTCAAAGACTAGTCAAGGGGGCATTTGTCAGAAGCATGTAGCTGCCTGACCCCATAGGGACAGGGAAGAATCATGTTAACTGGGCTGGTCCACGTCAGCTTTTAGCAAGTCCGGAACTCACAGTCGTCTAGAGCAGTGTAGTCAGCAACTGAAACCTGGAGGTGACTGCCAGCCAAGTAGAAATCTGTTGAGACAAATTTAAACTAGGAACAGAAGTTAAAATTTATGAACTTTTTGGGAACCCTTAGGTCCATACCCTTAGTAATGGGAAAAGCAGTAGTCCCAAGACCAGGAGAGAGGAAAAATATCATCTTTAGGAATACTTATCTGGGGTCCTTTTAACTTCTGTGAAGTGGGTCTAGGTTTTTATGACTCTTTTGATCCTTTGAGGCCTACTTACAAAATGACATAAAAGTTTTAGATACATTAGTATTACCAATCTGTACTGAAATCCACATTGTAGACAAAGCAGGTAATGGATATCTTGTAAAACAGCAGGAGTGGACTCATACCTTTGAGTCCCAATAAGAACTACAGATTTGAGTTAAAAGCTTGTGCATTTTTTTTCTGTCCAGAAAGCCAGGTATAAATTGGACAGAGATTTTTCACCTGATGAGAAACACTTTTAGGTTTACATTTAGATATATTTAGATGACATCTAAAATAAATCTAAAATGTTGAGCTTGTGGTTGAACAGTAGGCAGTCATTGCTCTACCAGCTCATCAGGACTCCTAAATGTTAAGCTCTGAATCGTTACATCATAGAACAGGAGAGCAATCTGAAACATAGCTCATCCTAAATTATTTTTTGAGACCCTCAAAGCTTAGAAGATTTTCTATCCTCAGACCTTTCTTAGACTCTTATCTGAACCTTTATGACTTATTTAAACTTTTATATCTTAGAACATTTTCCTAAAAGTGAGCTAACAAGCTAGCTATAGCCTTGCAGAAGGATCTGGTTGATGCTGCCATGCTGACAAAGTTAGATGCAGATGTAACCAACCATCTTATTAAATAAGAAACACAGAACCAATGTAAAAGAGAAAGCCAAGAGGTCAGAGCTCAGAGCTAAAACCTTACCCTTCCTCCTGCGGTGCTCCTACCTCTCTGAAAGAGAGCTACTTCCTGTGTGTTTGTCTTGATAAAGTCTTTCTGTTCTGCCTTCTCATTGGTTGTAAACCCAAACACGTGACTGCCTCGTCACTGCCTGTAAGTACAGCCCTCCAGGTCTTAAAGGAGTGTGTCTCCAATGCTGGCTGTATCCCTGAACACACAGAGACTTACCTAGCTCTGCCTACCAAGTGCTGGGATTAAAGGTGTGTGCCACCACCGCCACGCTCTTTCTATGGCTCTAATAGCTCTGACCCTTGGGCAACTTTATTTATTAACATACAATTAAAATCACATTTCAGTACAAATAAAATACCACCATAGTTAGAGCTAGCCTAGTCATCAGTACTATCAGAAATCTGAGAAGGATAAACTATATCTGAGTGCAGACCAAGAAGCTTCTAATCCTATAAATTACAGGGACCAATCCTTACCCAGGTGTCCATAGCATTGGAGGCACCAGTCAGAACAGCATCAATCTTCTTTCACAATCCAGCCCATTATGATCCTGTTTCCTGACTTCAGCACCAGCGGCTCCGTCACAAGCTTCCCATCAGCTCCTTCACCAAGCTCTAATGTGACCATCTCCATCAGGCTGAGGGATGCTTCAGAAGAAACAGTGTTGCTCCTGGATGAACTGTCCAGTCAACTTGATGTCCACATCTACCTGGCCAACCCTGGTGACACCATCTTTGATGTGGTAGAGAAGACACTCAGACATCAAGGGGTCCTCATTCAGATTTACCAGATGGGGAGTCTTTTTTTTTTTCTTGAGAGAGGACACCCACAGTACCACCATCCTCTTGGACAGCTACGCCCATGTCAGCCAGCAATGCTTCTCTTTCCATTCTCAGGGCTTCTGTCTTACATAGCTTCTCCTCCCAAGTCTCATTCAGCTCGGTAATACTCTTCTCCATCTCCTGCAGCCAATGACAGGACCCAATCATGGGCTCTGTCTGTCCAGCAGTTCAAGTGTATATTATTGAGACTTAAGAACCATTAGCTGGATGCTGCTGACTTGGTCCTTTACAAAGGCAGTTAGTCTTTTAATAAGGCAAGGGCCAAGTGTAAGCAAAAGAAGAAAGAGCACTAAGAGACCAGATAAGGCAGACACCAGGGTGGTTAGCCAGGGGGGCAATTGAACAAATTTTCATACCAGCTGGTTTCTTGTTGCTGCTGCTTTTCTCTGTCACAGATCTGCGTTCTCAGCAGGGCCATGGAGTCTCTAATGACCCCTGAGTGGTTAACATAAAAACAGCATTGCTCTCCTAAGGCCTCGCATAGGTTGAAGGAACAATGGGTCAAGGCCCCTTGTATTTTGGAGAACTGTTTCAGCTAGAGAGGAGAGTGATTCTTCTAAATTGTAACAGATTTTTCTAGGACAGCAACATTTGCATCTTTTGCCATTCATGAGGCCCTGTTGTTTTGATCTTTGAGTATAGCCAGATCATATAGAAACAATAGTTTCTCAAGGCCATATAGTATCTCTTTGGTTCTGCACAAAGGAGGTCAAGTGTCTTATCTTATTGCAGAACCATCCTAGTTAATAAATCCATCAACTGACAATTCTGGGCCTAATTTCCTAGTATGTCAATGTGCATTATAGGTAGCCATTTTGTCCTCTATGCCAGGGAGTTTCCTTTTGAATCAGCATTTCAACCTATTAAGGGCAGGGAGCACAGGACAGCATATTCTCTTCTGAGGCTGCTTCCATCTAACACTGGGGCATGGTTGTGAGGGCCCAAAAGGCTGAAAGGCTAGTCAAAGGCTGAGAGGCTCATGGGCTGGGTAATGGGGCATTTGTCAGAAGCATGTGGTTATCTGACCCAGTTGCAGAGACAGGAAGCAATCACATTGGTTGAACTGATCCACATCAGCTTTCTGCAGATCCAGAGCTCATAGTCATTTGGAGCAGGTTGCAGTCAGCAACTGAAGCTGGGATGTATCTGTCAACCAAATGGAAACCTGTTGAGACTAGAAAATTTAAACTAGAAACAGAAGTTAAGATTTATGAACTTATTTGGAACTTTTAGACCCATAGTCTTAGTAATTGGGAAGGGGAGGAGTCCTAAGACCAAGAGAGAGACAGAAATACCATCCTCAGGAATAGACAGGTGGAAAAAACTTAGGCTGTAATTATCTGGAGTCCTTTTTACCTCTGTGAAGTGGATCCAAGTTTTATGACTCTTGATTCTCTGAAGCTTATATGAATTCTTAATTTACCAAAGGACATGAAAGTTTTAGATATATTAGTATTACCAATCTGTACTAAAATCCATATCAAATAAAAAGCAGATAATGGGTATCTGTAAAATAGCAGGAGTAGACTCATACCTTTGAATCCTAGCAAAAACTACAGATTTGGGTTAAAAGCATGTACATTTTTCTTCTGTACAGATATCCAGGTATAGATTTGACAGAGATGTCTTTGGCCTGATAAGAAGCATCTTTAAGATTATACTTAGAAGACAATCAAAAGAAATCTAAAATCTTGAGCTTGTGACCCAACAGTAAGCAGCCACTGCTCTATTAGCTTGTCAGAACTCTATTAATGTTAAACTCTGAACTTTTGAATCTTAATATAACTGCTGTGGGATATTCTGTATGTCCTGTGGGAGCCTGTTCTCGGGTTCCTCGTGGCTTTACCCAGCAGGTCTGCATAGAGGATGATTAGGACCACGGGCCTGAGTGCAGGTGTCTGAGATGGTCTGCACTTGGCTGTGCTGGGGGATGGTCTGTATGTCAAGTTGCTCTGATTGGTCAATAAATAAAACCTGATTGGCTGTGGCTAGGCAGGAAGTATAAGTGGGACTAACAGAGGAGAAATAAAAGAACAGGAAGGCAGGAGTCACTGCCTGCAGCAGCCGCCAGGACAAGGAAGATGTAAAGTACCAGTAAGCCACAAGCCACGTGGCAAGGTAGAGATTTGTAGAAATGGACTAATTTAAGATATAAGAACAGGCCGGGCGGTGGTGGCGCACGCCTTTAATCCCAGCACTCGGGAGGCAGAGCCAGGCGGATCTCTGTGAGTTCGAGGCCAGCCTGGACTACCAAGTGAGTCCCAGGAAAGGCGCAAAGCTACACAGAGAAACCCTGTCTCGAAAAACCAAAAAAAAAAAAAAGATATAAGAACAGTTAGCAAGAAGCCTGTCATGGCCATACAGTTTATAAAGCAAAATAAGTCTCTGTGTTTACTTGGTTGGGTCTGAGCGGCTGTGGGACTGGCGGGTGACAAAGATTTGACCTGACTGTGGGCAAGGCAGGAGAACTCTAGCTGCATATAACAATATCATAGAATGGGAAAGAGAGACAAAGCATTTTAAATTATCTATTTCTATATTTATAACTTGTATTACATCCTAAATCATTTTCTGAGATCCTCAAAGCATATAAGCTTTCACATCTTCAGACCTTCATATATCTTAAAATGTTCTTAGACCCTCAAAACTTGTATAGACTTTCATATCCTCAGACCTTTCTTTCAGACCCATATTCAAAGTTTTACAACTTACTTAAACTTTCATATCTTAGAACATTTTCTTATCAAGAGACCTTATCAAGAGAAAAAGCATGGCTTGCTGGGTGGTGGTGGTGAATGCCTTTAATCTCCACACTCAGGAGGCAGAGGCAGGCAGATCTCTGTGAGTTCGAGGCCAGCCTGGTCTATAGAGCAAGATCCAGGACAGGCACCAAAACTACACAGAGAAACCCTGTCTCAACCCCCCCCCCCAAAAAAAGGCTTGATTTTTACATATAAAATGAGCTAACAAGCTGACTATAACTTGGTGGAAGGATCTAGCTGTCTGATGCTGCCAAGCTGACAAAGTTATGGTTAGCCTAGCTGTCAATACTATCAGAGATCCAAGAAGTATAAATTATACCTGAGTGCAGACCAAGGAGCTTCTGAATCCATTAAAAATGACAGTGATCAATAAATACACAGTTAGCCATATCCAGGTCTCCATAACATTGGAGGCAGAAGTATAAGAACAGCATCAGTCTTTGCCAGTCCCATAAGGTGAGAGTTTTTCCTGTGGAAAAGGAACATGGGGAAGACTGGTCTTACTTTGTCTAGGCAAAAGGAGTGCAAACAATTCTCCAGTGTCCTGCTGCTTGTCCCGGTCCTGGCAGCAGATATTGCATCAGGACATCTTGCCCAATGGTCAGCCTTGCCATTATCCAGGTGGAGGCATCATGGTGCCCCGTAATCATCTTTGGAGACCTTGGGTCACTCCTAGGATCTGGGATAGGTCTCTGTGTGATATAATAAACTTTTTAATCAACATTTTAATTGCCATATTCTGCAGATCTCTGAAGTATTTGAGGGCTGCCTAGGCATATATGAACAGACAAACTTTGTTTCTAGTTACTTGTTTTGAGCTCAACCATGGAAAGCATACACAGGGAACTAAGTAAGGCTTGTCCTTATAATTAATTATATGAGTACTTAGCATGACTACAATTAAAGAAATTGATCATTTATAAGGATAAACTGACTATTAACTTGTGTTCCCTAACAGTCTACAATAAGTTAGCAGCTTCCATAAGACTATGACTTTACGTTCTATTCCTGTCAGGTTTAGCCTTAAAAAATAATGATTTTTGAATTCTAGTATCTAGGCTCTTCTAGTATCAAAATAAAACCTCTTAGTCATAGATAAGGGGCTCAGTAAAGAAACCAAAATAGCCATTCTGTGGGTAAAAACAGAACAAGTTTGTATCAAACTGTTAAGCTGTCTCCTGGGAAGGCAAGGAAAGTGACAGGGAAGATCCCAGGGGGAAATGGGAACAGGAGAAAGGGGGCTTGTAAGTTGGGGTGTGACCCAACTCTGAGAAAAGGACCCTCTTGGGGCACCAGGCATCCCATTATAGAATATATATATATCTTATTTATCAAACACATGTTGCCACTTATTTAAGTTCTCTAGAAGCTTGGTGTTAAACACTTGTCAAAGACATAAGTACTTAGGTGTGAGCCTCCAAGTCAGCCTTTGTTGATCTGAATAGATCTTTATAACCTTAAATTTTTATCATCATACAAAAGTTCATACCAATCCAAAATATTTGAGACTTGTTGCTTCCTTAGTCTAAGAGGAGATACAATGAACAGAGAGCTCATTAGGACTAAGAAATGTACTCTTTAACCTTAGTAAAAGGTGCCTGCCAGCCATGTGGCTGCCTACATCATGATGAGGTCACCAGCCAACATGAAAGAGAGCAACATGGCTGCTGTTTAAAACATGTTTTTCTAAACCACAGTTACATGCACACATGCACAAGTTGAATCCAAGTTACATACACATACATACAGAGTTAAAGCTAGCTTACATTGACACATGTCACATAGTGTCCACATACACACATTTTGCAGTGAAGAATCACCAGCTATTTTTAAAATGAAGAAAACCAACCAGAAATAACCTAATATGGCCAAATTTCAAATTCAGTATTTGCAGGTATGAGAAGCCTGAGCAAGCATAGTCCACAGCCCCTCTGGACTACACTACTTTCTCTATACCTTCAGCCCGTTCCTCTGATTCCTCAGACATTTTTACTTCAGACAAATTCCTTCCCCCTTTTTCTTTCTTTATTATTCCAGTCTCCTGCCTTCTCTCTTGCTTTCCAGACAACACAAAAACTTTTACCAAAGTCTTTCTTGTGGTTTCTCTCGGTAGTCTAGCATATATTGTATGGTTACAATATTTTAAACAAGAATAGAAACATACCATAACAAAAATACCTCTAAATTTGCATCAACACTGTACCAACGTGAAGCATCTGAAACTAGCAGTAGTTGTTTTTTTTTTCCTTTTCCCTAACCAATAACAATTTGTAACCAGCCTCTTAGGTGTGAGTGGCTCACCAAGCACATCTCATGGGTCATGAAAATTTCCCCAAGCACTGCGGCGTTCGTTGCCTTCCCACCCCCACCCCCACCCGGCGTGGGAGGGAGCGGCTCTCACGGTAGCGCCAAACCTTGGCCAGGTGCAGATGGAAGCAATGTCATGGTGGCAGTCCCCCAGGGCAGGCAGCAGGAGCCCTTCCCACCGGCATGGGAGGGGACAGTGTGCGCACAGCACAGCAGGGCCAGTGCAAGGCCCCATCAGGCAGGCCCTAGGACCCAGAGACAGAAAGAGAGACCTCCTTCACTACACCTCACCACAAGGCTGTCATAGCCCAGCTGTCCCTCCCACCTGAGCACACTGCCCTGGTGCCTGGTCAGGCCTGTATCAGGCACACAGAGCGGCAGACCGGAAGTGCCCCTGGCCGATGAGTGGGCTGACCTGCCACCCATTCACAGTGGGCCAAGAGCGACAGAGGGAGGCTGCCTCTTTTCAGTGAAATGCTGGAGGGAGGAGAAAAGAGGTTGTTTGCCTCACGCCTACCAGGAAAGTAAAGGAGGTTAGTAGGCAGAAACAGAAACAGCAGCGACAAAGACAGCCAGGTACCAGTTCACCAAAATCAGGATGACAGAGTTCTGTTTTGCATTGGTTACCTGCTCCGTCCCAGTTTAAACCAAAGGGACCCAGTGTTGGTTTCAAATAATAAGCAGCGCTGTTACCATGCGAGAAAGGTCACGGGGCACGACAAAACCCAGAATCAGAGCTTTATTGGGAGGAGGGACAGAAGAGAGTGACCAGGCCTGTGAAAAACACATGCAGGGAGGGGGGAAGGAGAGAGAGCAGAAGAGAGGGGAGGAGTCTGTGACCAGCTTTTTGAGGATTTTCCTGCACATTCGCATGGAGCTGCACCACACACGCGCAGATATCATAATCACACAGTGCACTGATGACCTAAGACATAAGACCCCTTACTTAGCTATGAACTGCGCATGTGTGGTCATTTAGCTGGAGGAGTGGCAGAATCCTAACACCCATTCCCTTCCCAATGAGTCTGAGATGTCTCTGGGGCCCACATGCTGGAGTAGTGACAGACCACGTGATGTTCTCCAGAACATTTTCTATCTGGAATCACAAGCCTTACAGATTTTAAAACAAGCATACACACAAACCCACGCATAAAACAAGCATACTGTGGCCACATTGTTCACATATTCATACAGAATAGGCAGGACATTCCAACAGAAAGATGAACAAAACTTTTCCTGGCAAATAGTGTCAGCTAACCAACTTAAAAAATCCTAAAATAAAAGTTTACAGTCTACAGTAGCATAGGGAAGCATAGTAAAGACAGTTCCTAGCCATGGCACCCGTCTTCTAAGTCAGAAAGAGAACACACAGTAAGACAACAAATAGCTCTCCTGGCACCCAGAGACAAAACAAAAGGCATCCAATCCCACTCAAAAGCGTCCTGAGACATCTCCCAGGTACCTCCCCTGTGGTCCTCCTGTGCATCCACTTAGACCATCGACAGGCTATTACAAACTTTGGGCTCACTTTCGAAAGGATATCCAAAAGTCCCACTTATAAAAGGATATCAAAAAGGCCAAAAGGGCCACTTACAAAATGATATCCAAAGGCCCACCTACAAAAGGATATCCAGAGCCCACTTACAAAAGGATATCCAGAACAGAAAGACACAAAACAAAAGTAAACCCAGAACACTTACCAGCTGGCTGAAGGCACTACAGACAGTGGTCCCCGTGGGCTTGAGGGATCCCGGGATTATGGTGATATTTTATTTGTACTGAAATGTGATTTTATTTGTATGTTAATAAATAAAGTTGCCTGGGGGTCAGAGATAATAGCAAGCCATAGCAGAGCTGGGCATTTGTGGTGCACGCCTTTAATCCCAGCACTTGGTAGGCAGAGCTAGGTAGAACTCTGTGTGGTCAAGGATACAGCAACATTGGAGACACAGGCCTTTAATCTCAATACCATAGAAGACCTGGAGGGCTGTACAGACAGGCAGTAACGAGGCAGTCATGTGTTTGGGTTTACAACCAATGAGAAGGCAGAACAGAAAGTCTATATAAAGACAAACAGACAAGAAGTAGCTCTCTTTCGGAGAGGTCTCTTGGCTGAAGAGGCTAGCTGCAGCAGGCAGGTAAAGCTCTTAGCTCTGATCTCTTGGCTTTCTTCTTTGCATTGTTTCTGTGTTTATTATTTAATAAGACAGTTGGTTACATCTACACGGGATGAACCCCCAAATGTTATGCTCAGATAGTGGGGACCCCTTAAAGACTACCATGGAGACACTGAATCCATATGCAAAAGCAAAGAGTCTTTACTTCACAAATGCAGCACATCTTTACCCAGTTAACAAACACAGCATGAACAAATTCAATGCATCTTTGCCTGGTTAAACAGATATTCCACAACATACTGGTTAGGTGTTTGTTTGTTTGTTTGTTTGTTTGTTTGTTTATTTTTATCAACTTGACAAGCTAAGGTCATCTAGAAGAGGGAACTCCAAGTGAGAAAAGGACTCCATGAGATTGGCCTGTAGGCAAGTCTGTGGAACATTTCTTGATTAGTTATTAATGTGGGAGGGCCCAGTTCACTGTGAGTGTTGCTAACCTTGGATTGTATAAGAACCAAATTCAATTAGACATGGAGAGCAAGCCAGTAAGCAAAACATTTCTGTGGTCCCTGCTTCAATTCCTGCCTCGAGGCTCATGCCCTGACTTTCCTCAGTGACGGATAAAGACCTAGGACTTGTAAGAGAAAAATTAACACTTTCATTCCCAAGTTCCTTTTGACCACAGTGTTTATCACAAAATAGAAACCAAACAAGTGGAAGTAAATGGTCTGCTGTGTTCCTAAGAGAGTGTAGACACTGCCTCATGCGGGAGCTGAGGAAAGGAGTCAGAAACCTTCAAGGAGGTTTCATTGAAATAGGCTCAGAGATCAACTAGATATTACTTAATTTGTGCCAATATCCATGATAGTTGTGCCTAAAATATTGTTGGCAGACTTTTTTGTCCTGCCAGCCAGCTCCCAAATAACCACATACAAACTTATTATTAATTATAAATGCTTGGCCAATAGCTTAGGCTTGTTACTAATTAGCTCTTACAACTTAAATTAACCTATATTTTTATCTATGCTCTACCACATGGTGGTGCCTTTTTTCAGCTCTGCATGTTCATCTCCTGCTTCCTCTGCATCTGGCTGGCAACTCTGCTTTCCTTCTTCCTAGAGTTCTCTCAGTCTGGCTCTCCTTCCTAACCTCTGCCTAGCTATTGGCCAGTTGACTCTTTATTAAACCAATGAGAGCAAATCATCTTCACAGTGTACAGAAGGGTTATTCCACAGCAAAATATAGTTAACTCTTTTAGAAAGTATCTATGAGCAAGTGGTCAAGAAGCAATATGTGATTTTTTTTTCATTTTTTCTTTTCTGTAATTAGTAAGATGAATTGCCATCTTCTTTATTTCTCCAGAAAACAAATCGCTAGTGAAAATGTACATACATAATGTGCTTCTTTTCTTTATACTCCAACACTTGGCAAAATACCTTGTTGTTTCTCCTTGCATTCCTTCTGCCTTTTGTTACTTTCAGCAATACAAAATAGCTTACATAAGCCTTGAACTTTTTTCTGGGATGGAGAGAGTGAGGGAAGATTGCAAGCTCAGTAAGACTTTCACATGTGGTTCTGTGATTGGCTACTGCACCTAAGGGGAGCTATTATCTGTGGAGGAACTAGATGCACAGTATACCCAGCAAAACTCTATTATGTAATTGGTTGAATAAATCTGGTGCACATGTCAAGTGGAAATCTTTATAGTTCTTTTGTTTTAATACCCTAAATGCCTAAAATACTGGTCTCAAAATGAAAAAAAAAAGTAAATTAATTTGATTATAATTTAAAGTTAAGCATCATTAATATAGTAGAAATTTATTTCTAACATAATAAGCTATACATGAAAAATATAAAGATTCTAATTATCAGACGGCCTCTACAGAGTGACAAGAGCTTCTTTTTAAAAAGATGTTATTGTTATTTTTATTTATGTGTATGAGTGTTTTGTCTCTATGTATGTGTATAATGTGTGCATTCCTGGTGCCCACAGCAGGCATAAAAGGGTATTAGATCCCTGGAACTGGCATTACAGATGGTTGTGAGCTGCCATGTGGGTCCTAGAACCAAACCAGGGTCCTCTGCAGGAGCTCTTAATCACTGTGCATCTCTCCAGCCCTTAGCTGTAACAGCTTCTCTTGAAACTGCAAAATAAACTTCACTGCCTGCTCCTCAGGTGCTGTAGATGTCACTCCCAGGAATAGCATTCAGATGTTATTGGCAAGTAACCTTCTCCCTGGAGAAGGTGGTTGGCCAAGAATCTGGTTGTGGGGTCTTTGTGGTTTCTGTGGCTCACACTGTGATAGTTACATCAGATTTGCATTAATAAATTATACTCACACTGCTCTTATGGTCTGACATGGGAGTAAACTCCCGAGTCTACTAATTACATTAGGAAGAACAAGATTGCTTTCCATTAAAGGGTAAAATGCTTTTTATAATTCTTATGCTTCTTCCAACTCTCACTGCTGTGTAAACTACATCCTGTAGAGAATGCATGAAGCTATATTTAGCTAGAATGTGCCGAAGAATGAGACCTCCTCCTAGAAGGGTACAAGTGGCTTCTTGACAACTCTTATTGTTTTGTTAATGAATATGTTGTCTTAAACATTAAAATGCCACAGTCTTCATAATTGTCATAGCTTAACTGGAAGTGACTTGGGAATGTAATTTGTTTTAAAAAAATTATCAGGCTAAATGCAATATGCTCTTTTGGACTGGATTCTGGAGTAAAACGAAAATATTAGTGGAAACCTAGTAATCTCTGCAGCCTGTCATTCAGTTAATAATCACATATAGATGGTAATTGCCTCTTTCTGACAAGTGTACCCTGGCTGAGCAAGAGGTCCCCCTTAGGGCGTACTGGATAAAGGTTACGTAGGGATTCTGTGCTGCCTTTTGCCATTTCCTGCGAATGTAAAAAGACTGAGAACCAACAGGGCTTCCAAGTGAGGCTGCTGAGAAAGTTCTTAACTAGAGAGGAATTCCCCAAGTTAGGATTATATGTATTCACAGAATGATAATATAAGCCTAAAAATGAGATTTTAAAAGCATGTTGTTATGGAAACAAAACACATGTGTAAATGGAAATGATGGCTGTAGTGCTAAATGAGACATCTTCTGAAACACTTTTGAAATTGAAATTCTGTGTTAAGTGTTTGGAAGCTGCCAACGGGCACACTGAGGATGTTGCTGAACCCTCGACGGACTGGTACACGTGGTTCCGGTGGGATGAAGGTGAGTGACTGTCTTCTGCTCTTTTCTTTGTTCTTTTCATTCTGAGACCACCTTGTCATTTTTAAAGATCAGGGGATGGCCCTAAGAATCTTTTAAACTCATACATTTCTAGTTTTAGCGTCAGTGATTTTTAGAGAAATTACAGGACTCTTAAAAATAAAAGCTACCTGCAGTTTGTTATCTGCTTCTATATACATTCCCAGGCCTCTTTCTGCAGTAGATGCCCCTCAGAAAAGGGGCATACAATTCTGATCCAGTCAAATATGGTACTCCCTTCCTTTGAACATACTGCCAAAGCAGGGAAAAAGAGGAAATCCTGTGGTCAGACCCCTGCAGTAGGGAAGCCCATCCTGCCTCAGCCAGCAGTCCAGGTCCACTGAGAGTCACTTAGTAGTTCTTCCTGAACTCTGAAAAACTGAATTTTGGGCTTCAACATGAAACTAATCCAAAACAGGGAGACAGGAAGCACACTGGGGACTTGGTAAGAACCCCCAAATTAGGGAACCCTGACCCTTCCTCTCCATTTTGTCATCCCTACTAAACTAGCAGCAGCAAAGCACTACCCATTGGGATGCAGGGGTGAGTCAGTTATGGTGAGAGCCTATAGGATGAGCAAAGCTGAGGTCTGTTGCTAAGAGACAGAAACTGCAAGGGCAAGTGAAATCTCTGATGTTGGTGACTGGTTTATGAAATCCCCAGGTACAAAACTGGCAAAACTCCAGTTTAGGTCTGAAGGGAATTGTATCCTCAGAAACCTGCAGTTTAGAGACAAGCTTGTGACTGTTTTCAGCAGAGGGCTGGCTACGCAGGCTCAACAAAGTTGGTTGGTGAGGTAGTGTGGTACTGGCATGTAATGGGCAAGGACGGTTTACTTTTCATATATGCGGACCCATGGCTGCAAGACGGAGTCACAAAGCACTCACTTCACTGCTAGGGAAGAAAAATTAAACAACATTTGAGTTACAAGACCACAGGGAGCCCGGACTTCTGCTGCCAAGAGGAAAGGCATACACCCCAGAATTTCAATGTTAACACAATAGTCACTGGATGAGCCTGCATTGTTTAATTAGACAGCGAGATGTATGACAAAATGTTGCATTAAATTCAGCATGGAAGGTTTTAGAATCGCATGTATGGAAGAGCAAGGTTATGGAAGAGAACAGTGAATGGAATGGTGCCATGGATCACATCTATAATCCCAACACTTTGGAAGCTGAGGCAGAGGAATAATCACGAGTTTCAAGCCAGCCTGGGCTCCGGTGTGAAACTCTATCTTAAAACATAAAACGATAGCCGGGCGTTGGTGGCGCACGCCTTTAATCCCAGCACTCGGGAGGCAGAGCCAGGCGAATCTCTGTGAGTTCGAGGCCAGCCTGGGCTACCAAGTGAGTTCCAGGAAAGGCGCAAAGCTATGCAGAGAAACCCTGTCTCGAAAAAAACCAAAAAAAAAAAACATAAAACATAAAACGAAACAAGTAACAGTCAAAAGTACTACTGCACATGCTGCAATGCCCAGCATCTGTCTTCACTTGGCTAGCATCTGTCCCTTTTCTCTCCCAGCACTACAACATCTCTTCTGGGACAGGTGTGAGCATGTGTCATAAGCCCCCTGATCACAACACTCCATTCCTCAGATACTGACTGGGATTGGGAATGTGGCCCAAGCAGGATCTTAAGAGTCCTTCTCTGGATCTGGTAAAGAGACACAAGGTAGAAACAGGACTCTCTCCAAAGATTCTCAAAAAAGATAATGCAAATCTAGAGCTCTGAGCAACCTACTTCTCTGGAAGAAAATGAGATCATACACTGAGGAGTCTGAGCTGAGACAGGAGAAGGGAAGAGAGAAAGGCCTGATGATGGAACTTCCATCTAGGCCCAGGGCCAAACCCATCTAGAATCACTCATTCACTCATTCATTCATTCATTCATTCATTCATTCATTCATTCATTCTTCTTCCTCTTCCTCTTCCTCCTCTTTCTCCTCCTCCTCCTCCTCCTCTTCTTCTTCTTCTTTTTCAAGACAGGGTTTCTCTGTGTAGCCCTGCATGTCCTGGAACTCACTTTGTAGACTGGGCTGGCCTTAGACTCAGAGATCTGCCTGCCTCTGCCTCCCAAGTGCTGGGATTAAAGGTGTGTTCCACCTCCACCCAGCTATATGGTGGGTTTTTTTTTAACATCAACATTTTCCATATTCTTTTTTTTCCTTTTTTTTGTTATTAAGAGATTTTCTATTCATTTTACATACCAACCACAGATTCCCCTGTCCTCCCTCCTCATGCCCCCCAGGCCTTATCCACAACACATCCCCCCATTCCTACCTCCTCCAATACAAGGTCTCCCATGGGGAGCTAGCAGAGCCTGGTACATTCAGTTGAGGCAGATCCAAGCCCCTCCTCCATGGACCAAGGCTGCACAAAGTGTCCCATCATAGGCCCCAGGCTCCAAAAAGCCCACTCATGCACCAGGGACATTCCTGATCCCACTGCGTGGGGGCCTCCTAAACAGTTCAAGCTAAACAAGTGTCTCACCTATCCAGAGGGCCCACTCCAGTATCATGGGAGCTCCTCAGCTATTGGTCTACAGTTCATGTGTTTCCACTAGTTTGGCTGGTTGTCTGTGCACATTTTTCCATCATGATCTCGCTGTTCCTTGCTCATAGAATCCCTCCTCTCTCTCATCAATTAAACTCCTGGAGCTTGGCCTGGGACCTGGCCGTGGATCTCTGCATCTGCTTCCATCAGTCACTGGATGAGGGCCTATGATGACAGTTAGGGTATTCAGCCATCTTATTACCAGAGTAGGCCAGTTCGGGCACCCTCTCAACTATTGCCAGTAGTCTAAGGTGGGGTCATCCTTGTGGATTCCTGGGAACTTCCCTAGCACTCTGTTTCTCCCTATTCCTACAATGTCTTCATTTATCATGGTATCTCTTTCCTTGTTCTCCCACTCTGTCCCTGTTCCAGCTCAATCCTCCCATTCCCCTATGTTCTCATCCCCCATCCCTTGCCCTCCACTACCCTCCCTTTACCCCCAGTTTCCTCACATAAATCTCATCTATTTCTCCTTCGCTGGGCGATCCATTCATCCTTCCTAGGGTCCTCCCTGCTAGCTAGCCTCGCTGGAGCTGTGGGTTGCAGTCATGTTATCCTTTGGTTTACATCTAGTATCCACTTATGGGTGATTACATACCATATTTTTCCTTCTGAGTCTGGTTTACCTCACTCAGGATGATATTTTCTAGTTCCATCAATTTGCTTGCAAATTTCATGATGTCATTGTTTTTCTCTGCTGAGTAGTACTCCATTGTATATATGTATCATATTTTCTTAATCCATTCTTCAGTTGAGGGGCATCTAGGTTGTTTCCAGGTTATGGCTATTACAAATAATGCTGCTATGAACATAATTGAGCATGTGTCCTTGTGGTATGATTGAGCATTCCTTGGGTATATGCCCAAGAGTGATACAGCTGGGTCTTTTTTTTTTCTGAGAAATCACCGTACTGATTTCCAAAGTGGCTGTACAAGTTTGCACTCCCACCAACAGTGGAGGAGTGTTCCCCTTTCTCCATATCCTCTCCAACATAAGCTGTCTTTAGTGTTTTTGTTCTTAGCCATTTTGACGGGTGTAAGATGAAATCTCACAGTCATTTGATTTGCATTCCTGATGGCTAAGGATGTTGAGCAATTCCTTAAATGTCTTTTGGCCATTTGAGATTCTTCTGTTGGGAATTCTCTGTTTAGCTTTGTAGCCTATTTTTTAATCAGAATGTTCATTATTTTGATGTCTAGTTTCTTGAGTTCTTTATATATTTTGGAGATCAATCCTCTGTCAAATGTGGGGTTGGTGAAGACCTTTTCCCATTCTGTAGGCTGTCATTTTGTCTTATTGACTGTGTCTTTTGTCCTACAAAAGCTTCCCAGTTTCAGGGGGTCCTATTTATTAATTGTTGCTCTCAGTGTCTGTGCTACTGGTGTTATATTTAGGAAGTCGTCTCCTGTGCTAATGTGTTCAAGAGTACTTCCTACTTTCTCTTCTATCAGGGTCAGTGTAACTGGATTTATATTGAGGTCTTTGATCCACTTGGACTTTAGTTTTGTGCACCGTGACAGATATGGATCTATTTTCAATCTTCTACATGTTGACATCCAGTTATGCCAGCACATTTGTTGAAGATACTTTCTTTTTTCCATTGTACAGTTCTGACTTCTTTTTCAAAAATTAGGTGTTCATACATGTGCTGATTGATGTCAGGGTCTTCAATTTGATTCCATTGGTCCACGTGTCGGTTTTTATGCCAGTACCAAGCTGTTTTTATTGCTGTAGCTCTATAGTGGAGCATGAAGTCAGGGATCGTGATGCCTCCAGAGGTTACTTTATTGTACAGGATTGTTTTAGCTATCCTGGGTTTTTTTGTTTTTCCATATGAAGTTGAGTATTTTCCTTTCCAAGTCTGTGAAGAATTGTGTTGGGATTTTGATGGGGATTGCACTGAATCTGTAGATTGCTTTTGGTAAGATTGCCATTTTTACTATGTTAATCCTACCTATCCATGAGCATGGGAGATCTTTCCATTTTCTGATATCTTCTTCAATTTCTTTCTTCAGAGACTTAAAGTTCTTATCATACAGGTCTTTCACTTGCTTAGTTAGAGTTATCCCAAGGTATTTTATATTATTTGTAGCTATTGTAAAGGGTGATGTTTCTCTGACTTCTTTCTCAGCCCTTTTATCATTTGTATATAGGAGGGCTACTGATTTTTTTTTAAATCTTTTTTTTTAATCTTGTATCCTGCCACATTACTGAAGAAGTTTATCAGCTGTAGGAGTTCCCTGGTAGAATTTTTGGGGGTCACTTATGTATACTATCATATCATCTGCAAATAGTGAAAGTTTGACTTCTTCCTTTCCAATTTCTATCCCTTTGATCTCCTTTTATTGTCTTATTGATCTAGCTAGAACTTCAAGTACTATATTGAATAAATATGGGGAGAGTGGACAGCCTTATCTTGTTCCTGATTTTAGTGGAACGCTTTGAGTTTCTCTCCATTTAATTTAATGTTGGCTATTAGCTTGCTATAAATTGCCTTTATTATGTTTAGGTATGTTCCTTGTATTCCGGATCTCTCTAGGACCTTTATCATGAAGGGATGTTGGATATTGTCAAAGGCTTTTTCAGCATCTAAGGAGATGATCATGTGGTGTTTTTCTTTCAGTTTGTTTATATGGTGTATTAAATTGACAGATTTTTCATATGTTGAACCATCCTTGCATCCCTGAGATGAAGCCTAGTTGGTTATGGTGGATAATTTTTTTGAGGTGTTCTTGGATTTGGTTTGCCAATATTTTATTGAATATTTTTATATCAATGTTTATGAGGGAGATTGGTCTGTAGTTCTCTTTCTTTGTTGCATCTTTGTGTGGTTTGAGTATCAGGGTAACTGTAGCCTCATAAAAAGGGTTTGGTAATGTTCCTTCTGTTTCTACTGTATGGAACAATTTGAAGAGTATTGGAATTAGCTCTTCTTTGAAAATCTGGTAGAATTCTGCGCTAAAACCATCTGGTCTTGGGTTTTTTTTTTTCTTTTGGTTGGAAGAGTTTTAATTAATGACTGTTTCTATTTCTTTAGGGGTTATTGGTCTATTTAAATGGTTTATCTGGTCTTGATTTAATTTTGGTATGTGGTATTTATCCAGAAAATTGTCCATTTCTTTCAGATGTTCCAATTTTGTGAAGTATAGGTTTTTGAAATATGATATGGTTCTCTGGATTTTCTCGTTGTCTGTTGTTATGTCTCCCTTTTCATTTCTGATTTTGTGAATTTGGATGCTATCTCTCTGCCTTTTGGTTAATTTGGATATGAGCTTGTCTATCTTGCTGATTTGTTTAAAAAACCAATTGTTTGTTTCATTGATTCTTTGTATTGTTCTCTTTGTTTCTATTTCATTGATTTCAGCCTTCAATTTGATTATTTCCTGGCATCTATTCCTCTTGGGTGAGTTTGCTTCTTTTTGTTCTAGGGCTTTCAGGTGTGCTGTTAAGTCACTGGTTGAGATTTCTCCATCTTTTTTTTTTTTTTAATTTTACAATACTATTCAGTTCTACATAACAGCCACAGATTCCCTTGTTCTCCCCCTTCCTGCCCCCTCCCCTTCCCCCCAGCCTACCCCCCATTCCCACCTCCTCCAGAGCAAGGCCTCCCCCGAGGACTGAGATCGACCTGATAGACTCAGTCCAGGCAGGTCCAGTCCCCTCCTCCCAGATTGAGCCAAGCACACATGAACTATGAACCAAAGGCTGAGGGGCCCCCAACTGGATCAGGCCCTCTGAATAGGTGAGACAGTTGATTGGCTTGATCTGTTTGGGAGGCATCTAGGCAGTGGTACCAAGTCCTGGGCTCATTGCATGAGTTAGCTGTTTGAAACCTGGGACTTATGCAGGGACACTTGGTTCTCCATCTTCTTTATGTGGGCATTTAGTACTATGAATTTTCCTCTTAGCACTGTGTTGATGTAACCAACCGTCTTATTAAATAAGAAACACAGAAACAATGTAAAAGAGAAAGCCGAGAGGTCAGAGCTCAGAGCTAAAATCTCACCCTTCCTCCTGCTGTCCCAGCTTCGCGAAAAGAGACCTACTTCCTGTCGGTTCGTTTTTTTATAGTATGTTTTTCTGCCTTCTCATTGGTTGTAAACCCAAACACATGACTGCCTCGTCACTGTCTGAATGTACAGCCCCCTAGGTCTTAAAGGCATATGTCTCCAATGCTGGCTATATCCCTGAACACACAGAGATCTTATGGGATTAAAGGTGTGTGCCACCACCGCCACACTCTTCCTATGGCTCTAATAGCTCTGACCCTGAACACACAGATATCTATGGGATTAAAGGCATGTGCCACCACCACCACACTCTTGCTATGGCTCTAATAGCTCTGACCCCCAGACAACTTTATTTATTAACATACAATCAAAATAATAATTCAGTACAATTAGATTACCACCACATTTCCCCTTTTCTATTTTAATAAAAAGAAAAAAAAAGCAAAAGGTTATAACTAACAAAAGAAAAACTATATACAAAAGTACAATAACTATATACAATATATACAAGTAATAAATACCTAAACAGGTATTTGACAAATCAGAGAAAATAATTCCATTATCTATCCTATTTTGGTAAATCCAAGATGTATCTAATGCACTTTCTATCCTAATTAATTTTCAACTATAACTAACTAATCTTCAACCATAACTAACTAATCTTCAACTCCCTCAGAGACCCAAGAAGGGAATAATATTAGCTAACAAAAATAAAAACAGGAAGTGCATGCAAGCAACTTCCAAAAAATTTTGTGAGTTGACAGAAACAGCCAGCTGCCTGGGCAGTCACCTGAGGTTTCTCCGCAGTGTTGGGGCATCATCTTCAGCCTATAGGCTTAGTGTATCTGACAGACTCATTTGTGAAGTAGGATGTACACAAGGTCAACAGTTCAATCTCACATTGGGTGAGAGCAGTCCATGTACCAGAAACACCTGAATTCCACTAGTGTCCTGTCATGATTCAGGATTTTAAATTCTGGAAATTGTTGACAGTTTTTAAATTCAGCTGTCCATTCTTCTTGGTTGTGTATATGTGGCTTCATCTCAGCATCCCCTTCTCCACATCCCTCTATTAAATGTCAGTCTACTTTCGAGAGGCATGAGCTTTCAGCTGCTGTTCCATTGTACAACAGAATCCATCCGCCCTCTGCCTGTTAAGCTGCCTTTGAAGAAAAGGGCACCGTACCTTTTCCGGATGCGAAGGCCACTTCAGGGATGGGGCCATATTGTCCTGGCCTCAGAAGATGCCTTTTGATAAAGCCATAACCACACTTGTTTTGGCAAGAATCAGTAGTCCCTTGTTTCGTGATCTGTCTGTCCATTTTGTCCTGTTGATTCGAGGATACTTTGTTGTCCAGTGGCTAACTTTTGCCAGAATGAAAGTTGACTCCATATGCAGTTTCTTCAATGCCCATATTTTCTCTAAAGTAGATTGGTACTGCCAGGAGCCGACATGTCTCAAAAAAGAAAAATTTTCTAAGTTATTAAAACATTGTAAATGCCATATTCTGTAGATCTCTGAAGGGTTTGAAGATGACCTGTCTAAAACATCTCTGCTCAATTTTTAAAACATATCTAATATGACTACAAGTTCTATTGTAATGTCTAACTACTAACTTTCATTTCTTTATATCCTAATAGTTGATAATAATAACATTCAAGGATCAGAAATTTGCATTACATTGTTAAATGAATGGTATAAATACAATTAGAAATATACATATAGCATTTTCTAACAATATCAATTTCAAATTTGTATACAATATAAAACAATCCAATCCAATGTAAAGTATTTAAAATTAGTAATTGTCTTTTTCTTTTCTTTCTTTCTTTTTCTTTTTTTTTTTAAAAAAACAAGAACCTTAAATCTAATCTCCTTTGCTTAGCCTTTTTCCTAACCCTTGACAATAACTTGTAACCAACCCCCTAAACACTGAAAATTATCCCAGACCCAAAACCCATTAAAAAGACCAAAAAACCACCCGCCCCACACCACCTCTTTGGGAATGTGGGCGTCGTATTCTTAAAATTGCTTCCTGCTGGGTATGGGCGAAGTTTTCTTTATCCTGAAAGAAAAATTTTAGGTTAATTGTCAAATTCTAGGAGAGGTAACTATATCCTTCATTATCCAGTCTGTGTATAATGCCAAAGTTCAGGGTTTATCTCAAGTCCTTATTCAAGTAGTCTTTGAGACTGGATCATCTCAGCTAGTCATCTCAAAATTGCTCTGAGCACCTTGTAGTTCAAAGCTGATCTGTGGATTATGTTTGTCAGCTTAATGATATTATTATTGTCCACGTGGAATTGTTGTTGTTGTGGGGCCCCATCTTCTTTCTGGAGACTTCAGTTGATGTTATGCCTGGCCGTGATTTCCTGCAGAAAACTGATAAGAGACTCGAACACAAAAACATATATATGCAGCTAGCCTTTTTTCTAGAATTAGTTAGTACTCTATGTGACCATTCATATCTTAACAAAGTTTAAAATGTATATATATATATATATATATATATATATATATATATATTAATCTTGTAAATTTTGATATAAAATTTATACTTTAAGAAAAGTTTAAAGAATCAGAATAGAATCAAAGAGTTGAGATTAGTAATAGAATAGTCCCTTAATTAATTTTGCTTTTGTCCTGTACCATAGCAGAAGATGGCTCTTATTCTAGCATGATACAGGGAGTTTGCATTTACCTTTTAACAACATGCTTGATTTTAAAGAAGGAGAGAGCCATTCTCCAACTCCAAAGTCAGCTTTAAATTTTAATTGAACTGGGACTGTTAGAAGACCAATAGTGTTAAATCTTTAGAGAAAAGCAGAAACAAACATTTAGGAAGACATAAAATTTTTTTAGATAATATATACCCATACACCGTTTCACTCTGTTTCTTGGGATAGATGATTTGTCCCTTTTCTTCAGTTGTCTCATTTGTCCAGTGTTCTTCAGATTCCTTAACCTTCATTCTCCTAAAAGATAAAAACAAAAACCTTTCCCCAAGACTAATTTTGGGGATGTTCCTTTTTGGCAAGTTATTATCTGATTAAATGAAAAGGCATGTTTCATTGATACAAGTTAGTTTAAATTGGATGTTCATGCTGGTTGATGAACTATCACCTCCTCTAATTAAGAGGTCTCTCTTGTTCAAATCGAACCTTTATCAATTTTGATGGTACCCACAGCTTATCTTCTCCTGTAGAAACAAAAGCAAAACCACGTCCCCAATGTAATACATACCCTGGTTTCCATTCTGAGGTCAGCACATCCTTAAAGTATATAGGCTGATTTAATTCTGTAGTTTTTTCTATTATCCAATGTCTCTCTGCAGCTGTTGTTCCTTTCTCATTGGCATTCAGAAAATTCAAAGTTAGAAGAGCATTATGCAGTCTATTTCTGGGGGTTTTTGTTACCCATTTCTGTTTATTTAGCATATCCTTTAGAGTTCTGTTTGATCTTTCTATAACTGCTTGACCTGTAGGATTATGTGGTATGCCTGTAATATGCTTTATATTGTAATAAGCAAAAAACTCTTTCATTTTAACAGAGACATATGATGGAGCATTGTCAGTTTTGATTTGTGCAGGTATACCCATGATGGCCATAACTTCTAGCAAATGAGTGATTACAGAATCAGCTTTTTCAGAACTCAAAGCAGTTGCCCATTGAAATCCTGAATAAGTATCGATAGTGTGGTGTACATATTTCAATTTTCCAAATTCTGCAAAGTGAAACACGTCCATCTGCCAGATTTCATTTCTCTGAGTACCCTTTGGGTTACATCCTGCTGGTAATGGCGTTTGATTGTAGAAGGAACAAGTAGGACATTTCTTTACTATTTCTTTGGCTTGTTGCCAGGTTATGGAAAAATCCTTTTTTAAACCTTTACTATTGACGTGATGTTTTTTATGAAATTCTGAGGCCTCCAGCACATTTCCTATCAATAATTTATCAATCTCATCATTGCCTTGTGCTAGAGGGCCTGGCAGACCAGTATGGGATCGAATGTGAGTTATATATAAAGGATGATTCCTTTTCCTGATTGTATCTTGTAATTGAATAAATAGTGAAGTTAATTCTGAAGCATCAGGGATAAATTCTGCAGTCTCAATATGTAACACCACTCTTTCAGCATACTGAGAGTCAGTTACTATGTTGAGAGGTTCTGAAAAATCCATTAATACCAACAGAATAGCATACAATTCTGATTTTTGAACTGAATTATACGGACTTTGAACCACTTTACTTAAATTTTCTGATTTGTAACCTGCCTTTCCTTCTTTGTTGGCATCTGTATAAAATGTACGAACTCCAGATATGGGTTTTTGCCGTACAATTCGAGGCAAGATCCAATCAGCTCTCTTTATAAGATCAATTCTATTGCTTTTGGGATATTTGCTGTTAATTTCTCCCAAAAAATTACTGCAAGCTCTTTGCCAAGGTTCACTTTCTGTCCATAATTTTTCAATGTCCTCCTTAGTTAATGGTACGACAATTTCTGCTGGGTCTATGCCTGCTAATTGACGAAGTCTCAGTTTTCCTTTGTAAATCAAGTCAGAGATTTTTTCCACATAAGTTTTTAATTTTTTATTTGGTTTATTTGGTAAAAATATCCATTCCAATATAATATCTTCCCTCTGCATTAATATTCCAGTAGGAGAACGCCTAGAAGGTAAAATAACCAAAATGCAATCCAGCTTTGGATCAATACGATCCACGTGTCCTTCATGCACTTTCTTTTCTACCAAGGCCAATTCTTTCTCAGCTTCAGGTGATAATTCTCTTGGACTATTTAAGTCCTTGTCACCTTCTAAGGTTCTGAACAAATTAGTCAGTTCATCATTTTTTACCCCAACAATAGTTCGTAGATGAGAAATATCTCCAAATAATCTTTGAAAGTCATTAAGAGTCTGTAGTCTATCTCTCCGAATTTGCACCTTTTGGGGTCTAATTTTTTGTAGCTCTATTTTATATCCTAAATAATTAATAGAATCTCCTCTTTGTATCTTTTCAGGAGCAATTTGTAATCCCCAGCAAGGCAAAATTTTCTTTACTTCTTCAAATATTATTTCTAAAGTATCTGCATTTGAGTCAGCTAGTAAAATATCGTCCATATAATGATAAATTATAGATTTAGGAAATTTTTTACGTATCACTTCCAATGGCTGTTGTACAAAATATTGGCACAGAGTTGGGCTATTCAACATTCCTTGAGGGAGGACCCTCCATTGAAATCTTTTAACCGGTTGAGAATTATTATAAGTAGGCACTGTAAAAGCAAATCTTTCTTTGTCTTTTTCTTGTAAGGGTATTGAAAAGAAACAGTCTTTTAAATCAATAACTATGAGAGGCCATCCTTTTGGTAACAGAGTAGGCAAAGGCATCCCAGATTGTAGGGAGCCCATTGGCTGAATTACTTTGTTAATTGCTCTAAGGTCTGTTACCATTCTCCATTTACCAGATTTCTTTTTAATAACAAATACAGGAGAATTCCAAGGGCTGGTTGATTCTTCAATATGCTGAGCATTTAACTGTTCTTCTACCAGCTCTTCTAAAGCCTGGAGTTTCTCTGTTGTTAAAGGCCATTGCTGGACCCATACAGGCTTGTCTGTTAACCATTATAAAGGTAGAGCTGTTGGTGTCTTTGGAAGATCATCAGTTATTGTGCCCTGTTCTTGTATAATATGGATGGCTGGTGACCACTCATTAGAACAATATCTTCTAATATTTCTCTCAGTAACATGTGCTAGTTTATGATTTGTTTCTGAGATTGGAGGGATGTTAATCTGAGTATTCCATTGTTGCAACAAGTCTCGACCCCACAGGTTCATAGTTATGTTAGCCACATATGGTTTTAATTTTCCTCTCTGTCCTTCTGGACCTATACATTCGAGCCATCTTGCACTCTGTTTCACCTGAGATAATGTTCCAATTCTTAACAGTTGAACGTTTACCTCCTGAAGAGGCCAAGTTGGATGCCAAAATTCTGGTGCAATTATGGTAACGTCCGCACCTGTGTCTACCAGACCAGACAACAAAACACCATTTATTTTTATTGTTAATTTTGGTCTTTGTTCATTAATAGAAGTTTGCCAAAAAATTTTCTTTATGTTTTCTCCTGAATTTTCTATTCTCTCTGTTTCATCATCCTGACCAGCATGATTTATTCCAATAGGCATTTGGTTATTTAATCGCTCTCCAGAGCAGGCATTTCCTCTATGGTTGCAGGAAAGGTTTGAACTGGATTTGCACTGGGGGCCTGCCTGAGGCCCCTCTGGGAGTTTCCCGAAGACTGAGGCAAAGGATTACCCTGTCTGTCCTTTGTTGATCTACATTCGTTGGTCCAGTGTTTTCCCTTACCACACCTTCTGCATACTCCAGAAGGAAGGGGCATTCTGTTGCCATTGTTCCTTGAAGAAACATTGTTTCTGGGAATGACCTGTCTACAGTCCCTTTTCAAATGTCCTTGCTTTCCACATCCAAAACATCTAACACTCCTCAAACCTTTTGAAATTACTTCTCCTACCCATGTATCATCATGCTCATCAGCTTCAACATTAATTGTTTCTCTAATCCAATATTCCATAGGTGCAGATCTTGCCCTTAATGGCCTGATTATTCTTTTGCATGCTGCATTCGCATTCTCAAAGGCCAAAGATTCAGTTATTGCCTTACCAGCTTCTGAATCCGAGACCATTCTCTTTACTGCTGAAGCCAGTCTTTGTAAAAAATCTGTAAAAGACTCTTTTGGGCCTTGCTTCACCTTTGTAAATGACTCAGATTTTTTTCCTGGTTCCTCAACTTTGTCCCATGCATTCAAGGCTGCCGTTCGACATAAAATTAGGGTTTGGACATCATATAAACATTGTGTTTGTGCTGAAGCATATTGGCCTTTGCCCGTAAGCTGATCCTGGCAAACTTGTATTCCTTTATCCCTCCATTGTTTTTCTATGTTTTTAGCCTCCTCCTTAAACCAAGTCAGAAATTTAAGTCTCTGGCTGGGTTCCAGAACACCTTGTGCAAGGTCCCGCCAGTCCTGTGGTACTATCCTATTATATGTTGACCAAGAGTTTAACATTTGCTTTACATATGGGGAATGCATGCCATAAGATACTATTGCCTCCTTAAACCTTTTTAAATCCAACATTTCAATTGGAGCCCAAGTATTTTGTGTAGCCATTTGATCAGGCATCTGCTGTACGGTTACAGGATAAATTAAGGGTGACTGTGTGAAAACAGGCTTTCTTTCTGCAACCTTATGATCCCGACTTGAAACAACTTCACTGTTAATTTCTTCTGTCTGAATTTTTACAGGTTTAACAAGTTCTTCTAAAGCTGTTATCCTGGCACTTAAATTGACTATCTTTTTAAATATTAAAATGTGGATTATTATAGTGATAAGGTGCATAATTCCACCAATACTAATATTATATAGTTGTTCCATTGCCAGACTGCCTAAAATTTCGAACAAAAACCAATTTTCTTCCAATGTACACATAAAATCCATTTGTTTTTTAATGTGGAAAAAATTCTCTTTTAGATAGTTTCCTTTAAAATATCTGATATGTTATGACTTACCAAATCTGCGTAGAACAGTAGAAATCCGAGGGGATTTTCAAAGCAGCCACCTAGTGTCCCAGGTGTAAATCCAAAGAGAAAGAGAGAGAGAGAGAGAGAGAGAGAGAGAGAGAGAGAGAGAGAACAAGAAAGCGTAGCTGGCTAAAGTTTAAATGCAGCCACGTGTTCCCTCTTGTGCCGAGTCAAGGCTTGGGTCTGACTTCCTTAAGCTCCGACCATGTGCGTTGGCTTTACAGGCAGGGCCCTGTTCGGCAGGGCAGGTCTGAGTTGTTTGTAGCACCGGCTTTAAGCAAGCAGGATTTAAGCAAGCAGCTCACCGATAGTCCAGCCTGAGGTCAAGCAGAACTAGACCCAGGCTAAGAAGACGCTGCTCGGACTAAGAAGCCGATCGCCGCTGCCGCGGGCCGCCTGCCGCCCTTGCGGGAAAGCGGACCTGCCGCCAAGCCAAGCAGTTTTTAATGGATTCTTGTCACGTTGGGCGCCAGATGTTGATGTAACCAACCGTCTTATTAAATAAGAAACACAGAAACAATGTAAAAGAGAAAGCCAAGAGGTCAGAGCTCAGAGCTAAAATCTCACCCTTCCTCCTGCTGTCCCAGCTTCGCGAAAAGAGACCTACTTCCTGTCGGTTCGTTTTTTTATAGTATGTTTTTCTGCCTTCTCATTGGTTGTAAACCCAAACACATGACTGCCTCGTCACTGTCTGAATGTACAGCCCCCTAGGTCTTAAAGGCATATGTCTCCAATGCTGGCTATATCCCTGAACACACAGAGATCTTATGGGATTAAAGGTGTGTGCCACCACCGCCACACTCTTCCTATGGCTCTAATAGCTCTGAGCCTGAACACACAGATATCTATGGGATTAAAGGCATGTGCCACCACCACCACACTCTTGCTATGGCTCTAATAGCTCTGACCCCCAGACAACTTTATTTATTAACATACAATCAAAATAATAATTCAGTACAATTAGATTACCACCACAGCACTGCTTTCATAGTGTATCATAAGTTTGGGTATGTTGTACTTTCATTTTCATTGAATTTTAGGAAATCTTTAATTCCTTACTTTATTTCTTTCTTGACCCATTGGTGATTCATTTGGGCATTATTCAGTTTCAATGAGACTGTAGGCTTTCTGTAATTTTTATTTTTATTTTTATTTTTGGTTTTTCAAGACAGGGATTCTCTGTGTAGCTTTGTGCCTTTGCTGGATCTCGCTCTATAGACCAGGCTGGCCTCGAACTCACAAAGATCTGCCTGCCTCTGCCTCCTGAGTGCTGGGATTAAAGGCGTGCGCCACCACTGCCCAGCTTGTAATTCTTGTTGTTGTTGAAATCTAACTATAAGCCATGGTGGTCTGATAAAATAAGGAGGTTATTCCAATTTTTTTTTTTTTAATCTATTGAGATTTGCTTTGTGACTGAGCATGTGGTCAATTTTAGAGAAGGTTCCATGGAGTGCTAAAAAGAAGGTATTTTTTTTATTGTGTGTTAGGGTGGAATGTTCTATAGATTTCTATTAAGTCCATTTGAGTCATGACTTCTGTTAGGTCCCTTATTTCTCTGTTAAGTTTCAGTCTGGCAGATCTGTCCAGGGGTAAGAATGAGGTGTTGAAATCTCCCACTACTAGTGTGTGGGGTTTGATGTGTGATTTAAGCTTTAGTAATGTTTCTTTTACAAATGTGGGTGCCCTTGTATTTGAGGCATAAATGTTCACAATTGAGACTTCATCTTGTCAGATTTTCCCTGTGACAAATATCCAATGTCCCTCCTGATCTCTTTTGATTGATTTTAGTTGGAAGTCTGTTTTATTCGATATTAGAATAGCTACACTAGCTTGCTTTTTAAGTCCATTTGATTGGAAAGGTTTTTTTTTTTCCCAGCTCTTTACTCTGAGGTAATGTCTGTCTTTGAAGTTGAGGTGTGTTTCTTGTATGCAGCAGAAGGATGGATCCTGGTTTTGTATCCATTCTGTTAGCCTGTGCCTTTTTATAGGCAAATTGAGACCATTGATATTAATGGATATTAATGTCCAGTGACTGTTAATTCCTCTAATTTTTTTGGTGGTAGTATGGTCCAGAACCTTCTGGCTTTCAGTCTCCATTGAGAAGACAGGTGTTATTCTGATGGGTCTGCCTTTATTTGTTACTTGGTCTTTTTCCTTTGCAACTGTTAATATTTTTTCTTTATTCTGTATTTTTAGTGGTTTAATTATTATGTGGTGAGGGAATTTTTTTTTGATCCAGTCTATTTGGTGTTTATAAGCTTCTTGTATCTTCACAGGCATTTTCTTCTTTAAGTTGGGAAAGTTTTCTTCTATGGTTTTGTTGAATATATTTTTCTGTGCCTTTGAGTTGGTATTCTTCTCCTTCTTCTATCCCTATTACTCTTAGGTTTGGTCTTTTTATGGTGTCCCAAATTTCCTGGATGTTTGTGTTATGACTTTTTTGGCTTTAGTGTTTTCTTTGACTGATGAATCTATTTCCTCTATTGTATCTTCAATGCCAGAGATTCTCTCTTCCATCTCTTGCATTCTGTTGGTTATGCTTGCATCTGTAGTTCCTGTTCATTTACTCAGATTTTCCATTTCCAGCCTTCCCTCAGTTTTTTGTCTTTTTTATTGGCTCTATTTCAGTTTTCAAATCTTGGGCTGTTTCCTTCACATGTTTAATTGCTTTTTCTTGGCTTTCTTTAAGGGATTTATTGATTTCTTCCAATTTTTTGTTGATTTTTCTTCCATTTTTTTAAGGGATTTTTTTCATTTCCTCTTTAAAGGCTTCTATTATTTTCTTAAAGTCATTTTTAAGGTGGATTTCTTCTGCTTCTTCTGAGTTGGGATGTTCAAGTCTTGCTGATATAGAGCCACTAGGTTCTGACGGTGCCATATTGGTCTTTATGTTGTTTACTGTATTTTTGCACTGGCGTCCACCTATCTCTTCCTCCACTCCATGCAAGTGCTTTCTGTGTCTGAGGGAGTCCAGTATCTCTTGTCCAGTTGATACTCTTGATCTAGTAGGAGTTCTTAGTCTAATTTGGGATCTTGGTCCAATTGGTGCTGATGGATTCTGCGTCTCAGGGAGCAGTTCATAGTCCAATGGGCGCTAGTGGGCCCTGTCTCAGGGAACACCTATTCCCAATTGGTGCAGGGTGGGCTTATGACTCGGGTGGTTTCTGGTGTCACAGGTGATGGTTTTCTGTTCCCAATCAGTGCAGGTTGGGCTTATGGCTCTGGTTTTCACTGGTGTCACAAAGGGCTGTTTTCTTGGAGAGGGGGTGGTACCATTTTCCATATTCTTAAATTTCCTCTAATATTTAAGTAACTTTAAAATATTAAAACCATTTTTGAACTATATCACTAGTGTTTATTTTGAGAAATGTAACTATTAGGTCCAAATATTTGAACATTTAAAAGCATCTAGCATATTTTAGACATTACTGATTTAGATTAATCCAGCTATTCACATATAAGAAACTAGACCTTCATGGGTAAATAGGTAAATATGAGAAGAACAAATAAGACATCATAGGGCCTTCAATGAATCGATCCTTAGAAGAAGAAAAGCTATCCAGAATTATACCCAAAATTAAAACTTAATTTGATTACAGTAACATAAAAGACCAAGAATTTTGATATCCCCATGGTACATGGTATGCATCTCTTCTAGTAGACACAATCTTTTCAAAAAATGACTTTAGCATTTCTCCACTATGAAAGCAATATCTAAAATAATACAAGATGCTAGACATGGTGTCGCACACCTTTAATCCCAGCACTCAGGAGGCAGAGGCAGGTGGATCTCTGTGAGTTCAAGGCTAGCCTGGTCTACATGGCAAGTTCCAGGACTACAAATAAAACCATGTCTCAAAATATGGTATGTATGTATGTATGTATGTATGTATTGCATATATATGCACTTAATATATGTGTCTGTATAAAATAAAGGAACATACGATATAATTGATAGCAATTTTTAATGGTGAGAAATTGATTCCTGATGTTTAAATGAAATAATTTCTCTTACTTTGTGATGACAGCCCTGGTTTACTGGAAGAGATTAGGACAAATAAGAAAAAAAAGTTTGCCTAAACTTAGTGACAATGGAAAGGGATAAGAGAGGATGAATTTGAGACTAAGGAAAGAAATAAAAATGTTTAGATGTACAGCCTGAGTCTGGATCAATGGTTCTCAACCTTTCTGATGCTGTGACACTTTTATACAATTCCTTATGTTGTGACTTGCTAACCATTAAATTATTTTTGATGTTACTTCATGACTGTAATTTTGATACTGTTATGAGTTGTAATGTAAATATCTGATATGTGATTCCTGTGAAAGGGTCAGTTGACTCACAAAGGGTTCATGATCCACAGGTTGAGAACAAGTGGTCTAGATGTTCTTTAGTTTTCTGATTTGACCCCTACGGAACGGTTCATATGTGAGAATGAAGTAATACTTTCCTCCGTCATCTATTTACTTAACTCCTACCTGTCTGTATCTGGACTCCCAAAGCAACGTCCTCCATGGGCTGGGGGTGTGTTTCACAGGCAAAGCAGCTGCCTAGCAGCCCAAGGCCCTGGATTCAGTCTCTATCCTTGAGGCTACCCCCCCCCCAATAAAGGAAAAACACAAAGATCATTGTAGTTGATGAAAAACTTTGCACAATTTTTGTACAAATGAGAGAAATAATGTGGGCCTATATATAGGAAGACCCATGGGTGTATCTGAAAAGACAACATGGAAACTGTTATCTGCTGCCCACTGGAATGCAAGGAACCTCTTTATATTACCACCTCCCCTAGGGAAGAAACCAGTGTACCCTGAGCAGCTTTTATGGTAGCTGACACATGCTATATGCTTATTAAATCTTTGCTGACTGAATAAATAAGCTGTATGCCTATCAGCTCATCTTAAAGCGGGTGATAGAACTGAACTGTGCCATCTTATTTTGAAAGCAAGAGTAAAGAAGCAGAAGAGAAATGGTTTTAAATGTATTTGAGTGGTTTCCCACCCTAACTATTCTCTGCCAGCATATAATTACTCTTTAAATCAATTTTTAAGTTAGCATACAAAGTAATGGGTTTCACTGCAGCATTTTCATACTTGTATGTAATTACACTCCTTATTCCACCCCCTCCATTGTCTCCTCCCAGTCCTCTGGCCCTTCTTGCTAGTACTTTTCTCCCAAATACTCCTTCTTTCTTTCAGCTTTCATGTTACATTATTCTGTTATCACCCTCATCCTCCCCATCCTTAAGATCTTTTCCATTTTATGGAAAAGTGGGCTCTTTCCATTTTCATGACCTATACTGACACACATACACACTCACAATATATAAATTTCCAATATACAAATTTCATTTGGGGGTCAAACAACCCTTTCATGGGGGTTGAATATCAGATATCCTGTATATAAGATATTTACATTACTGCTGATATACAAAGACAATCTTTATATGATGACTACATCCTGATTTTATACTGCATGGCAGCCTTCAATGCTTGGGACAGAATTGAAGAAGTAGGAAAGAAAATTGAGTCATTTATAAAAGTTATACAGCGCCCAAAAGAAATTTTCATGGATTTCTTACAAAGGCTGTCTTCAGTAGTAATAGAATAATACCAAATTCAGAAGCTAGAGAGATAATTGAATCTCTGGATTTTGAAAATGCTAACGCACAATGCAAAAGGGTAATTAGACCATTAAAGGCAAGATCAGCACCCTTGGAGGAATGGATCTGAGATACAATTAATATGGAATCACATGACCATGATGATACTTGGATAGGAGAGGTGATTTCCAGAGGTTTGAAGAAAAATAATGTCAGATGCTTTAATTGTAGTAAACAAGGCCACTTAAAAAGGGACTGTAAACAGGGAGTTCCTAGAAACAATGTTTTTTCAAGGAACAATAGCAACAGAATTCCCTCCATTCTGGATTATGCAGAAGGTATGGTAAAGGCAAACAGTGGACTAATGAATGTAGATCAACAAGGGACAGACAAGGTAATCCTTTGCCTTTGCCATCGAGAAACTCCCTAAGGAGCTTCTCCTAGGCCCCCATGACAAATTTAGTTCAGTCCTTTCCTGTCATCATGGAAGAAAATCCATCTGAGAGCAACTAAATAATGTAACACCTATTGTAAAAACCATATTGCTCTGGGTGATAGAACAGCTATAGAAAATAAAACAAAAATTTAAGGAGAAATCATAAAGCAGAATGGATAAAGATTAGAAAGGGAACCTCTCCAAAGTTAGGGTTGGAGAAGGGTTTTTGTTTTTGTCTTTCAGGAGAATGAAGGCATCCAGCTAAGAAATCTGAAGAACACTGGAAAATGAGACATCTGAAGAAAAAGAACAAATCATCCAGAAAAAATACCCCCAAAAAAGAGTAAATTGGCCTGTTGGTACATCACATATCTAACAGGATAAAATTTCATAAGTCTTCCTAAATATTTGTTTCTGTTGTTCTCTACAGACACATAACCAAATGGTTTTTCTGTAGTCCCAGTTCAATTAAAAAATAAAGCTGGCTTTGGAGTTGGAGCATGGCTCCATCTCTAAACCCAAACACATCTATTAAAAAAAATGCAAAATCTCTGTATCATGTCAGAAGAGCCACCTGATATGGGATAGAAGAAAACCAAAATTAAGGGACTATTCTATTGCCACTAATCTCATAATTCTTTGGTTTTATTTTAACTCTTTAAAAGTTTTCTTAAGGTATGAATTTTATATCAAAATTTATAAGATTAATATATATATTTTAAACTTTTGTCATGATATTAATGGTCATATAGAGTACTAACTAATTCTAGAAAAAAGGCTTCATCTAGCTTCTTGTACATGATTTCAGGTTTGAGTCTTTATCAGTTTTCTGCAGAAAACCATGACTACACCTAACAGTGACTGAAGTCTCTAAAAAGATGGTGGGGCCCCACAACAACGACTCCATCAGGACAATGATAATGCCACCAAGCTGACAAACACCACCCAAAAATCAGCTTTGGAATACAAACTTCTCAGGATAATTTCGAGATGGCTAGCTGAGATGATCCATCCTCACAGACTACTAGAGCAAGGACTTGAGACAAGCCCTGCATTTTCCCATTATGCAGAGACTGAATACAAATGATACAGCTACATCTCCCAGGACTTGACAATTAACCCAAATTTTTTTTCAGGATCTCCTAGAGATGACATTGCCACCAGAAAGCAGGAAGTAATTTTAAGAACACAACACCCACATTTCTAAGGTGGGTGGTTTTGATCATTCTATGGGTTATAGATAATTGTCATTGTTTAGGATGGTTGGTTACAAGTTGTTATTGTTAATGATCAGGAAAAGGCTAAACAAAGGAGATTAGATTTAGGGTTCTTATTTGATATAAGATAAAAGGTAGATTATTTAATCTACTCTGAAAAAAAAGGATATAGAAATGATGGATAAAGGGTAAATTATTGAATCTACTCTGAAAAGAAAAAAGACAGAATATGGATATAAGATGAAAAGGTAGATTATTGAATCTGCTTTTAAAAGGTAACTACTAGTTTTAAATATTTTACAATAGATTGGATTTTTATATATTGTATACAAATTATGTGTATTGATACAAAGTTGATTGATTTTGTTAGAAAATAATGTATGTATATTTCAAATCTGGTTCAAGGTATTATACCTATACAGCTCATTTAACAATGTAATTGTTAATCCTTGACGTTATTATTACCAACTAATTAGGATATCAAGAAATGAAAGTTAGTAGTTAGTCATTACAATCAAACTTGTAGTTATCTTTTCAAGATCAAACAGAGATATATCTTAGATATACAGGTCATCTTCAAACACTTCAGAGACCTACAGAATCTGACATTTAAGATGTTTTAATAACATAGATTTTTTTCTTTTTTTATGACAATGAGACATGTCTGCTCCTGGCAGCACCAATCTACTTCAGAGGATATGATGGGCATTGAAGAAACTCTTTTTTTTTTTTTTTTTTTTTTTTTTTTTTGGTTTTTCGAGACAGGGTTTCTCTGCGTAGCTTTGCGCCTTTCCTGGAGCTCACTTGGTAGCCCAGGCTGGCCTCGAACTCACAGAGATCCGCCTGGCTCTGCCTCCCAAGTGCTGGGATTAAAGGCGTGCGCCACCACCGCCCGGCGAAGAAACTCTTTATGGAGTGTACTTTCAATGTGGCAAAAGTTAGCTACTGGGCAAGAAAGTGCCCTTGCCTCAACTGCTGACAGTATGTTGTCCAAAATGGATAAGCAGGACACAAAATAAAGTACTGCCGATCCTTGCCAAGACAAGGTAGGATAGCTCTTCAGAAAATCCTGCTTCACAAACGAGTCTGTCAGATATGCTAGGCCTGTTGGCTGAAGATGGATGCCCCAATGTTGCAGAGAAACCTCTGGTGACTGTCCAGGCAGCCAGCTGTTTCTGTCATTCCTCACATTTTTTTTTTTTTTGGAAGATGCTTGTTTGCACTTTCTGTTTAACTAGGTAACATTATTTCCTTCTATGGTATCGGATAGAGTTAAGATTAGATAGTTACAGTTTTCGTTGTTAACAGTTTCAGAAAAGAAACTCAGTAAAGAGTTATAAAGAGTATGAGTTTGAAAGATATCAAAAGATAGTTACAGTTGGTAACACAAGTTAGGATAGAAAGTGAATTAGGTACATTTTGGACTCACCAAAACAGGATAGATAATGGGATATTCTCTCTGAATTTGTTAAATGCAAATAGACTAGACATTGTTGATATATTATTGCCTGTATATATTGTATATGGTTATTGTATATATTGTATAAGCCACAGTTATCCTAGGGACCTCCATGATATATATATATAGCCTCCATGGTGCTATGGGTTGTGGTCTGATTGTTTTTTACTTTATATCTGGAATCCACTTATGAGTGAGTACATACCATGACTGTCTTTCTGGGTTTGTGTTACCTCACTCAGGATGATTTTTTTTCTAGTTCCATCCATTTGCCTGCAAATTTCATGCTTTCATTGTTTTTCTCTGCTGAATAGTACTCCATTGTGTATATGTACCACATTTTTTTTCATCCATTCTTCCATTGATGGGCATCTAGGTTGTTTCCAGGTTCTGGCTATTACAAATAGTGCTGCTATGAACATAGCTGAGCATGTATCTTTATGGTATGAATCAGCATTCCTTGGGTATATGCCCAAGAGTGGGATGGCTGGGTCTTGAGATAGTTCGATTCCTAATTTTCTGAGAAACCGCCATACTGATTTCCACAGTGGTTGTACAAGTTTACATTCCCACCAACAGTGGAGTGTTCCCTTTGCTCCACATCCTCTCCAACATTGACTGTCATTGTTGTTTTTGATCATAGCCATTCTGACAGGTGCAAGGTGGTATCTCAGAGTCATTTTGATTTGCATTTCTCTGATGATTAAGGATGTTGAGCATTTCTTTAAATGTCTTTCAGCCATTTGTGATTCTTGTTTTGTGAATTCTCTGTTTAGCTCTTTAGCCCATTTTTTAATTGGACTGTTCAGTATTTTGATGTCTAGTGTCTTGAGTTCTTTATATACTGTGGAGATCAATCCTCTGTCAGATGTGGGGTTGGTGAAGATCTTTTCCCATTCTGTTGGCTGTCTTTTTGTCCTATTGACTGTGTCTTTTGCCCTGCAAAAGCTTCTCAATTTCGAGAGGTCCCATTTATTAATTGTTGTGCTCAGGGTCTGTGCTGTTGGTGTTTTATTTAGGAAATGGTCTCCGGTGCCAATGCATTCAAGAGTGCTTCCTGCTTTCTTTTCTATCAAGTTTAGTGTAACTGGATTTATGTTCAGGTCATTGATCCACTTGGACTTGAGTTTTGTGCATGGTGACAGATATGGATCCATTTGTAATCTTTTACATATTGAGATCTAGTTATGCCAGCACCATTTGTTGAAGATACTTTCCTTTTTCCATTGTATAGTTTTGGCTCCTTTGTCAAAAACCAGGTGTTCATATGTGCATGGATTCATGTCAGGGTCTTCAATTCGATTCCATTGGTCCGTATGTTGGTTTTTATACCAGTACCAAGCTGTTTTTATTACTATAGCTCTATAGTAGAGTTTGAGGTCAGGGATGGTGATGCTTCCAAAGGTTGCCTTATCATATAGGATTCTTTTAGCTATCCTGGGTCTTTTGGTTTTCCATATGAAGTTGAGTATTTTTCTTTCCAATTCTGTGAAGAATTGTGTTGGGATTTTGATGGGGATTGCATTGAATCTGTAGATTGCTTTTGGTAAGATTGCCATTTTTACTATGTTAATCCTACCTATCCATGAGCATGGGAGATCCTTACATTTTCTGATATCTTCTTCAATTTCTTTCTTTAGAGATTTAAAGTTCTTATCAAAAAGGTCCTTCACTTTAGTCAGTGTTATCCCAAGGTATTTTATAATATTTGTGGCTATTGTAAAGGGTGATGTTTCTCTGACTTCTTTCTCAGCCCTTTTATCATTTGTGTATAGGAGGGCTACTGATTTTTTGAGTTGATCTTATATCCTGCCACTTTACTGAAGAAGTTTATCAGCTGTAGGAGTTCCCTGGTAGAGTTTTTGGGGTCACTTATGTATACTATCATATCATCTGCAAATAGTGAAAGTTTGACTTCTTCCTTTCCAATTTCTATCCCTTTGATCTCCTTTTGTTGTCTTATTGCTCTAGCTAGAACTTCTAGTGCTATATTGAATAAATATGGGGAGAGTGAACAGCCTTGTCTTGTTCCTGAATTTAGTGGTATCGCTTTGAGTTTCTCTCCATTTAATTTGATGTTTGCTGTTGGCTTGCTATAAATTGCTTTTATTATGTTTAGAAATGTTCCTTGTATTCCTGATCTTTCTAAGACCTTTATCATGAAGGGGTGTTGGATCTTGTCAAAGGCTTTTTCAGCATCTAAGGAGATGATCATGTATTTTTTTTCTTTCAGTTTGTTTATATGGTATATTACATTGACTGATTTTCATATGTTGAACAATCCTTGCATCCCTGGGATGAATCCTACTTGGTCGTGATGGATAATTGTTTTGATGTATTCTTGGATTTGGTTTGCCAATATTTTGTTGAGTATTTTTGCATCAATGTTCATGAGGGAGATTGGTCTGTAGTTCTCTTTCTTTGTTGCATCTTTGTGTGGTTTGGGTATCAGGGTAATTGTAGCCTCATAAAAAGAGTTTGGTAGTGTTCCTTCTGTTTCTATTGTGTGGAACACTTTGAAGAGTATTGGTATTAGTTCTTCTTTGAAAGTCTGGTAGAATTCTGCACTGAAACCATCTGGTCCTGGGCTTTTTTTGGTTGGGAGACTTTTGATGACTGTTTCTATTTCTTTAGGGGTTATTGGTCTATTTAAATGGTTTATCTCGTCTTGATTTAATTTTGGTATGTGGTGTTTGTCCAGAAAATTGTCCTTTTCTTCCTGGTTTTCCATTTTTGTGGAGTACAGGTTTTTGAAGTATGATCTGATGATTCTCTGGATTTCCTCGTTGTCTGTTGTTATGTTTCCCTTTTCATTTATGATTTTGTTAATTTGGGTGCTCTCTCTTTGCCTTTTGGTTAATTTGGCTAGGAGTTTGTCTATCTTGTTGATTTTTTTCAAAGAACCAAATCTTTGTCTCATTGATTTTTTGTATTGTTCTCTTGTTTTCTATTTCGTTGATTTCAGCCCTCAATTTGATTATTTCCTGGCATCTATTTCTCCTGGGTGAGTTTGTTTCTTTTTGTTCTAGAGCTTTCATTTGTGCTGTTAATTTGTTGGTATGGGATTGCTCCATTTCTTTATGTGTGCATTTAGAGCTATGAATTTTCCTCTTAGCACTGCTTTCATAGTGTCCCATAAGTTTGGGTATGTTATACTTTCATTTTCATTGAATTCTAGGAAATCTTTCATTTCTTTCTTTATTTCTTCCTTGACCCATTGATGTTTCAGGTGGGCATTATTCAGTTTCCATGAGTTTGTGGGTTTTCTATAATTTTTGTTGTTGTTGAGGTCTAACTTTAAGGCATGGTGGTCTGATAAGATACAGGAGGTTATTCCAATTTTTTTGTATCTGTTGAGGTTTGTTTTGTGTCCAAGCATGTGGTCAATTTTTGAGAAGGTTCCATGGGGTGCTGAGAAGAAGGTATATTCTTTTGTGTTAGGATGGAATGTTCTGTAGATATCTATTAAGTCCATTTGAGTCATAACATCTGTTAGGTCCTTTATTTCTTTGTTAAGTTTCAGTCTGGTAGATCTGTCTTTTGGTGAGAGTGGTGTGTTAAAATCTCCCACTACTAATGTGTGGGGTTTGATGTGCATTTTAAACTTTAGTAGTGTTTCTTTTATGAATGTGGGTGCTTTTGTATTTGGAGCATAAATGTTTAGAATGGAGACTTCATCTTGGTGGATTTTTCCCATGATAAATATGTAATGTCCATCCTGATCTCTTTTGATTGATTTTAGTTTGAAGTCTATTTTATTAGTTATTAGGATAGCTACACCAGCTTGTTTCTTATGTCCATTTGCTTGGAAAGCCTTTTCCCAACCCTTTACTCAGAGACAGTGTCTATCTTTGAAGTTAAGGTGTGTTTCTTGTATGCAGCAGATGGATGGGTCCTGTTTTCTTATCCATTCTGTTAGCCTGTGTCTTTTTATAGGTGAGTTGAGACCATTGATATTGATGGATATTAATGACCAGTGATTGTTAATTCCTGTTATTTTTTGTGGTTGTGTTGTGTTGTCCTTCTTTGGTGTATGTTGGTGTGGGATTATCTATTGCTTGATTTTTCATGGATGTGTTTAGCTTCTTTGGGTTGGATTTTCCCTTCTAGTGCTTTCTGTAGGGCTGAGTTTGTGGACAGGTATTGATTAAATCTGGTTTTATCCTGGAATATTTTGTTTACTCCACCTATGGTGATTGAGAGTTTTGCTGGGTATAATAGACTGGGTTGGCATCCGTGGTCTCTTAGTGTCTGCATAAGATTTGTCCATGATCTTCTAGCTTTCATAGTCTCTATTGAGAAGTCTGGTGTTATTCTGATGGGTTTGCCTTTATATGTTACTTGGTCTTTTTCCTTTGTGGCTCTTAATATTTTTTCTTTGTTCTGTGTGTTTAGTGTTTTGATTATTATGTGGCAAGGGGACTTTTTTTTTTTTTTTTTTTTTTTTTTTTTGGATCCAGCCTATTCGGTGTTCTGTAAGCTTCTTGTATCTTCATAGGTATTTCTTTCTTTAGGTTAGGAAAGTTTTCTTCTATGATTTTGTTGAATATATTTTCTGTGCCTTTGAGTTGGTATTCTTCTCCTTCTTCTATCCCTATTATTCTTAGGTTTGGTCTTTTCATGGTGTCCCAAATTTCCTGGACGTTTTGTGTTACGACTTTTTTGTCTTTAAAGAGTGTTTTCTTTGACTGACGAATCTATTTTCTCTATTGTGTCTTCAGTGTCAGAGATTCTCTGTTCCATCTCTTGCAATCGGTTGGTTATGCTTGTTTCTGTAGTTCCTGTTCATTTAGTCAGGATTTCTATTTCCAGCATTCCCTCAGCATGTGTTTTCTTTGTTGTCTCAAATTCATTTTTCAGATCTTGGAATGTTTCTTTCATCTGTTTAATTGCTTTTAAACAATTCTTGGCTTTCTTTGATTTCTTCCCATTTTTTTTGTTCGTTTTTCCTTCCATTTCTTTAAGGGTGTTTTTTTATTTCCTCTTTAATGGAGTTTTTCATTTCCTCTTTAAGGGAATGTTTTATTTCTTCTTTAAGGGCCTCTATCATCTTCTTAAAGTCATTTTTAGGGTTGATTTCTTCTGTTTCTTCTGTCTTGGCATGTTCAGGTCTTGCAGGTGTAGAATCACTAGGTTCTGATGTTGCCATATAGGTCTTTATGTTGTTGCCTATATTTTTGCACTGGCATCTACTCATCTCTTCCTCTACTCGGTGCAGGTGGTGTCTGTGTCTGAGAGTGCCTCCCTTGTTCTAATTTTTAGTCTTGGTTCAGTAGGAGTTCTTGGTTAAATTGGTGCTATTGGGCTGTTTCTTCAGGGGCAGCTGATCTCAGTCGGTGAAGTATATACTTATGATTCTGGTGATCTGGTTTTGTGGCTAGGCAGCTCCTTCTTCTGTGTTCCCAGGTCTTGTTTTGTTCATTCGTCAACTCCTCAGCTGATCTTGTTTCTTCAGACTTCAAACTGTAGGGATCTGAATCCTCTCCCAGATGGATTTCAGCTGAGCGGGGTAGTCTCACCAACCCTTCTAAGTTGTTGGGTTTTGCAGGATCAGCAGCTGGGCCCTGGGTTGTCCTCAGACGGAGTGTTCAGATTCGTTCTGGTTCCATCCCACGGAGATAGCTTCTTCCCCAGGTGTTGAGGTTAGAGGCATCCCTGTTCCAAGCTTTTGATTAAGAGTTTGTTTTCACTAGCTCTTCAGAGGGTAATAGCTCTGTTTCTGGTCTTTATTGTGACTGTGTTTTTGCCTTCACCTGCTGTGCCTGCCTGCCTCCACTCCGAGCCTGCCTGCCTCTGCTGGGTCAGTCTACCTCTGCTGGCCACCACCGCGGGCCTACCTGCATCTGCTTGTCTCCGCCACTGAGCCTGTCCACCTCTACAGGCCGCTGCTGCTGCCACCGCCGCCGCCGGGCCTGTATATCCCTGCTGGCCACCGCTGGGCCTGTATGTCTCTGCCGGCTGCCACCAGGGGCCTACCTGCCTCTGCTTGTCGCTGCTGCCGGGCCCGTCTACCTCTGCCAGCTGCCGCAGGGCCTGTATGTCCCTGTCGGCCGCCGCCCCCACCGGGCCTGTATCGGTTATTGTACTTATTATATATAATTTTTATATTAGTTATAACTCTTTATTTTAGACAAAAAGGGGAAATGTGGTGACATTTTGTGTTGTAACAACTGAAGCTTGCCTGGGGATCAGATGACAAAGCCAGCCACTACATTAAACATAGAGGTTAGGCAGTGGTAGCACATGCCTTTAATTCTAGCATTTGGGAGGCATAGATTTATCTGGATCTCTGTGAGTTCAAGGCCTCACTGGGAACAGAGCCAGGCATGGTGACACATGCCTTTAATCCCAGCACCAGTTAAGCATAGAGGTCTGGAGGTCTGTACAGACAGATGGGAAGTGACAGAGCTGGGTAGAAAGAGGAAGTGATGTAGCTGGGAGGAGACAGGAAGTGAGATGGCAGGGCACAGAAAGGTATATAAGGCGTGAGTGTACAGGAAGTAGTTCTGTTGGGCTAAGAATTTCCTAGTTTTCAGAACTTATGACTGAGTTGTTCCTATTCCTCTGATCTTTCAGCTTTCACCCCAATACCTGGCTCCAGGTTTTTTTAGTTATTAAAACTGTTCAGCAATTTTTGTTACTTCTCTCTTTCTTCCTTCCTTCCTTCCTTCCTTCCTTCCTTCCTTCCTTCCTTCCTTCCTTCCTTCCCTCCCTCCCTCCCTCCCTCCCTCCCTCCCTCTCTCTTTGTCTCTCTTCCCCCACCCTACTCTCTAGCTAGGGTCAATCTTGTAAGTGTGGACTAATTTGTCATTATGGTTTAGATTTCATATCCTAACTGATTGATGATATTGGGCATCTTTGTATGTGCTTGCTGGCTATTTGTGTATCATCTCTGGACAAGGTGTGTTTAAGTCCTTTGCCTATTTATTTATTTATTTATTTATGAATTTTCAAGACAAGGTTTTTCTGCAGCCCTGGCTGTCCTGGAACTCACTCTGTAGACTAGGCTGGTCCCAAATGCAGAGACCCACCTTCCCCTGCCTCCCAATGCTGGGATGCACCACCATGCCTGGTCCTTTGCCCATTCTTGGACTGTTTAGTTTTTTGTTGTTATAGGAGTTCTGTATATAGTCTGAATAGTCAGTTGCTTTTCACATAATTGATTTACCAATATTTCCTTCACCCTATCAGTCATCTTTCTTTAATGCATAAACAATCTAAAATTTGATGAGGTAACTTTACTCCTTTATTTCCTGATTGCACACCCCTTTCTTGCATTCTCTCTCTTTGTGGCGCTCCCTAGGGAAGAGAAGTGACCAGAGCAGCTGTCCTTCCCTCGGTTACTCCTGTGTAAGTGGGAACGCACTCAGTCTTTCACTGTGGAGAATGATCTTGCCTGTGGATTCTTCATACATGGCCTTGAGCAAATAGAAGTTTCTACTTGTAGATTGTGTTTTGTCATGAAAGAATGTTTTTTTGTTTGGTTGATTAGCATATGTCTGTAATACAGGTTATCCTAGAGCTCACCATATAGCCCAGGCTGGCCTCAAACCCACAGTGGTCTTCCTGTCTTACCCTTTCAAGTGCTGGGTTTCCAGGCATGAGCCATCATGTCAGGCTTGCATTGACTCAGTGTATGTTTAACCTTGTGTTCCTTGAATAAAACCTACATGATTCTTCATGGAATGTAGCTGTTTTAATACATAGTTGGATTTAGTTTGCTAGTATTCTTCTGAGTACATTTGCATACATTTCTAAAAGAGATAATGATCAGTAGTGTCCTTGTGATATCTTTGGGTTTGAGTTGTGGAACTTTACACTCACAGCATGCCACCATTGCCAACTTGGAAACAGATTTGTAACAAGTCTTTCTCTGTACCACCAGCCTGCCAAAAATTACATGGAAACTTATTATGAAAGCTCAGCCTTAGCTTAGGCTTGTCCCACTAGCTCTTATAACATAAATTAATCCATTTATATATATTAATCTACATTTTGCCTTGTGGCTTTTTACCTTTCCTTCATTCTGTATGTCCAACTCCCTTAATGTCTCGTCGTCATTCTGTACTTCAATTATCTCCTCCTACTTCCTCTCTCTGTGCCAACAAGTCCCGCCTATCTCTCCTGCCTAGCTATTGGCGTTCAGCTTTTTTATTACACAAATCACAGCAATACACCTTCACACAGTGTACAAATGTCCCACCACACAGATCAGCTGTGATTACCTGTGTGACCCCCCCATAATTGTGCACATTCCGTTGTGGGAGGTAGAGGAGAGGCCATGGACATACATACAAAGCCCTGCCCTTCAGGTTGGATGTATGAACAGTTAACAATAGCTAGGTGGGGAGGGCTCTTCTTCAGTGTTGTAGCTATCCATAAGTTGCCCTTGCTCCTGTCAGTAATCCTGAATTGGGTGGACTTGTTTCTTTAGTTTGTTATTGGTGCTGTATCTGGAATAAAGAGATGTCTGTTCATGTCTCCACAGGAAAAACAATACAACACTTTGATATCAAGGACATATGAGACTCTTGGAGTTGGTTCTTGCCTATGTTTTGGAATAGCTTGAGGATTGGTGTTAATGCTTGGCAGAAAGTAATAACAACCTGGTTCTGGCTTTCTTTTTTTCTGGGAAACTTTTAAGTATCCATTTAGTCTCTTTCATTGTGTTAGGCCTAGTAGAAAATTGTACTCCTTCTTGAGGTGGTTTTGGGAGTTTGCGTGTTTCTAGGAATTTATCTATTTCTTTTAGGTTATAAATTTATTTCTTTCCTTCCTCCCTTCTTTCCTCCCCCCTCCTTTTCTCTCTTTTTTGATGCCTCATAGAGTCCAGGCTGTCCTCACACCTGCTGTATAGTAGAGGATAACCTTCAGCTTCTGACCCTCCCGCCCCAGCTCCTGAGAGCTCGGATTGCAGGTGTGTGTCACCATGAATGAGTCACACCACACTGGGAATAAACCTGGGCTTTCTGCATGTGCCCCATTTGGTTCTCTTCATTTCTATAAATTGTTAATAATATCCTTATTTTGAAAATATATGGCTGAACTTTTAACTATGAAAAAATTTAAATACACATGCCACATGTAAGAGATACTGGCTTAGAGCAGGGTAAATAGATTAAAAAGTGCAGTGAACTCTCACCTACACTTCACCAAGATGAGCAGTTACCAGGTGCGCCACACTTCATCCATAGCTTTTCTCTCCTTTTCTAATGTCACCTAACTGGATGGGGCCAGTCAGTCCTGTTCTGCTTAGAGACAAAGGCTTTTAAAGCACAGAGGACAAACACATGCATGTGACGACGGCAACTGCTTGCTGAGATGTCCCATGCCTTCCAGCAGTTTCCCCTCTTAGTCAAGATCAAGTTTCCAGTCAAGTTTCTCCTGCTGGAGTATGATTTTCAGCCAACTGGAGGCACCTGGGAGCTTTAAAATATGTGAGTGTCTGGGTCCCGCCCCAGAGGTTCTTGTTTTATTGGTCTGGGATATGGTCTGGGCATCAGGAGACTTTTTAAAAGCTTATTCTAATGAATAGCCAAAATTGAGAACTTATGCTCTAAAATATAAGAACTCCATTTCCCCCCCTATTTTTCCATTTGTAATACATTCCTGGGTAGTTCTTAGGAAAAAAAAAAAAAAACCCTGAGAACATATGCTGTGAGACCTAGCTGTCTACTTTCATAGGTATTTACAAATAAGTAATGAATTTAAAGATGAAGTCAAACTAAGGCCAGAAATACGTTCAGGAGTCAAGTCTAAAGTCTCTTGAGTTATGTCTCATCTTACACAGAAAGAGACTTGAATCAGAAGGTGAGGAGTAAAGCCAGGTGTGAGGAATGAAGGCTTAGTCAACGGGAATGCTTTTGAGTTCCTTTGGGCTTTTGTCCAAAGCAGTGCTCTCAAAGCTGGCTATGCATCAGAAGTACCTGAAGCAATACATTTCCTTGTGCATTCTAATTTAATTTGCCCAGGCCAAACAGTCTTAAGCTTTAGTGAATATCTAAACTATCCAAAGGGATGTTAAAACAATTGCTGGACACATCCTCAGAACGTCTATCTGAGGTGGGGTTCAAAATTTTGTCTTTTAAGCAAATTCTTGAGTAATGCTGATGCTGTTGGTACACAGGCCACATCCAAGGGATAGTAGCTTAGAGGAAGGTCAAAACATTACTTTGTTGGGAAAAATATGTCCAGGTAATTCCAACATACATCAGAGGCAGAAAATTAGTGCCTTGGAACTCTGTACTATCTATTAAAGTGTAGCAGAAACTATAGCAACCCTGGTCCTTTTGAATCAGGACATTTCAGGTGAATGAACAAATTTCAGATAGAGTCCTGGACACAGTCCATGAAGGTCACCCTCTGTGCTGGAGGGAAGAATGGTTGGATTCAACTCTCGAATTTTGTCAGTAGAAGAGACACAAGTGAAGAACATTTTCCCCTTTCCCATAACTGTCACAGAAGTGAAGCAGCTCTTCTAGGACAGGTACCCATGGAAATGATGGTGTTTGTGTGGTACACTGAGACAGGAGGAAGAGGCTGTTTACATTGCTGACTAGCAGAGGTGAGCAGCTAGTCCTTCCGAGGCGAGAGGGCAGTCAGTATCGCAGTATTGAGAAGCAAGCATGCTGCTTGAGAGACAGTCTGCTGCATGCAAATGGAGCCTTCTGTGACAAGATAGTCAAATAAAGTGTCCCCCAAGAAGCCATTGCTAGCTTAATATATTGTTCAGTGGCTTGCTTTATAGTTTTACATTGTGCATTAATCCCTGATAGATTTGAAGTACCTCCATAACACAGCTGTGTAATAAATACACCAGCCTTACAGCAGTATTGGCAAGGTGGGGTCTACATGCTGGGACAGTTTGGGAAGAACTCTGATCTTCAAGTCACTGGTGTTTCCATGGCACTTTAGATGCTTCATAATCACTCATGATCCTTTGAAAGCTACCACTCCCTACAACCCCACCTCACTCCACACCTCTCCACCCCCCATGCCCATGCCAAGTGTGGGTTTAGGCCATTTTCTCAATATGCTCATAAGTTACAGCACCTAGTACCCACCTATCCTGAAAGCCATTTTTCCTCATCCCTATACAGTGTGTAAGTGGGACACAGACCTGTGCAAGTCAAAACCCTTCTCCCCCACATTCTTGACAACTCAAGTTAATTCCCCATTGGGTTTTTGTGTATTGCTTTGCATGCAGGCCAATACAATGAATCTAGAAATATACCACTGTAGATTTAAAAAAGAACCCAAAAGTGGTTTGCCTTTTTACCTTCTTACTCTTTTCAACCACCAAAGCAAAGGGCTGAGAGTTAGCCAGATGCTACTGTGTCAATAAATTAGTCTGCCTCCAAAGAAAAGGGACTTTACTCAAAAGCACATGCTTATGGTGGAAGTTTAAGAAAGCGCACAGTGCATAGCAGTGTGACAATAACTAACAATAATTTATTACACACTTCAAAACAGCCAGGAGACATGATTGGTAATGCTTCCAGTATAAGCAAGGAAAACATTCAAGTTGGTGGATACACTATCTTGATTCTATTGTCGCCTATCATATATATGCATCAAATATCACACTGTACTCCCCTTACATGTTGTTAAAAATAGAATAAAAATTGCAGTATTATCACTTACGATTTGTTACAATGAAAGCTAGTATCAAGCCTAAATTTTCCATACATCTAAACATGTATCAGTGAATGGGCCGCATGAGAACGGCCTGACAACAGCTTGTGTAGACGAGGAACAGTCCACATTGCCCGGTCCCAGTGCTTTGATGAACACTTCACAGGGAAGACGCACTTGGAGTGGATGCAGCCTTATACTGACAGAGGGCCTTCCCATCAGTTCAAGAGAAACAATTCTGTACAGAGAAGGCTGACCTCGGCGCTGTACATTCGGCCTCGGCCAGGCTGTCACATTCTCAGGCTCTGTTTGTGCAGAGTACCTGTACAATGTGAAAACGTGCAGGTTCAGATAGTGACATCTGATGCTGCCCTAGCTGCCTTTGGAGGGTAACCTATGACAAGGGTCCTTCAGCTACTAACTATTCATCCTCTCTTGAGTGTGAACTCCTGATCAGCAATGTCAAAAATGTTAAATATTTGTCATTGTGGATTCATTTACACACACACACACACATGATGCATATGTCACACCATAAAGTTATATATCTTAACCATATGCAGTTTTTATTTGTCAGTTATAACCCCAAAAGAGGTGGTAAGACTGACTCAGAGGATGAATTGCTTGCTATACAAGCATGAGCCTGGATTCCCAGTGTGATGGCTAAAGAAGCACCATTTTTGTGCTAGGCTTCCATCTTGGTACCCACCAGCCATTTGTCTCTGACTCCAGTCCAAGGAAGATAAGCTCCCAGTTATCCTGACTCAGTGACCCCCACCCAAAAATGTACAGCTGTGACTATCTACTTGTCATGATATAACTAACTGCTTTGCTGCTTCAGTAACTTGCTTACACAGGTACCCATAGATTGTTTTGAGTTGCTTTAACTACTTAACTTGGCAGGGCAGACCAGTTTTTGCTTGCTTGTGTGGATATTGAAGGTCTTCTTGTGGTTTTGCCCTTTAAAAATTCTTCCTTCTCACAGCAATTTCAAATTTGGCTCAGAGATTGTTTGTCCTGCCAGCAGCTAATCAATAAATCTTTTAATTATAACTGGATTGAGTCTATGGTCTTTTCCCAGGGGGTCACACACTCCATAACATGAGCAGCATCCATATAAAAGCCAAGAGATGTGGCATAACCTCTAGTCTCAGGCTGAGTGGCTGGAGACAGGTGCATCTCTACAGCTTGCTGACCAGCTAGTCCAGACAAATGCCTAGTCCATCTAGGCAGGCTCCAGGTTCTGTTATAGAGACCTCTATAACAACAGAGGATGGCAGTACCATGTGCACACACGCATGTATACACACACACACACACACAGAGAGAGAGAGAGATGAGAGAGAGAGAGAGAGAGAGAGAGAGAGAGAGAGAGAGAGAGAGAGAGAGAAAGAGAGAGAGAGAGTTAAAAAGGAAGGAGCACTACACTCCCCCACGCTGCAGTTGGCATGGCCTCTCCAGCCCGTCACGTTAGTCTTGAATTGCCTTTCTGTACTTGGGTCTTCAGCTTATGTGCATTAAGCTGGTGTTATGAAAGATGAGAAATATTGAAACTTTCTATGTATTTTACATTATTTAAAATTTATATATTTTTTATTTTATTTCTGTGTTTTCAGGAATGGAACCCAGATCCTTGTGCATGCATTGAAGTGCTTTGCTGCTGAGCCTCAAGTCCCGCCCCGGCACCTTGGTTTTGGCCTTCTGCTCTGCTTTCTGTGTCTTAGGATTCTGTAGCCTGTAAATCTTAGTCTGTTTCATGTTTTGCAGTAGGTGGAATCATGGAGAACAGCTGGCATAAGAACTTTCTGGGTTTCTTCCTTTGGTGGTTATTTATTTACTTATTTTGGTTTTAGAGACAGGGTTTCTCTGTGTAGCTCTGGCTGTCTTGGATCGCGCTTTGTAGACCAGAATGGCCTTGAACTTAGAGATCCACCTGCCTCTTCCTCCCTAGTGCTAGGGTTAAAGGTGTGCACCACCACTGCCTGGCCCCTTAAGTGGCTGTTATGAGCAGATGTGGGTTGATCTGAAAAGAGATGTAAGTGAATTTCACAAATGAAATTAATTTCCTAATCCAGTGCAGTCATTTGAATTTGAGAGTGTAAAAACAGCTTGTTTACATAGATGTCACCATATACAGGGAAGAAACGCTGGAGGTTTCCGGGCAAACAATGCCCCTGATGAATTTATCTCTGTCTTGTGGACAATAAAAGATTCAACAAATGCCATATGCAGTATTTAGCTCTCAAGGAGACCTACAGCCTACTTGGAACACATCCTACTCACTATGCCTACTGGAGAGCGGAATGAACAGATTGCTGCTAATAGCTCACTCCAGGCAGTGTCTGTCAGACATAAAGCGCCATGCCAGGCACTGACCACATCCCACGTGGACACCATTTTCTCCACTTTTTCAGTAAGCAGGAAGCTTCAAAGTAGAACAAAGTGAACAAATTGCCTGCACACCGTTAGATAACGGTGAGCTATGGTTTATCTAACCATAACATGGTGACTAACTCATAGCTGATTTAAAAATGACAAGTGCTGTCTATCAGTTACAATTTTAACGCTCATTGGCAGATTAGTTACTTTTCTCTGCTGTGATAAACCTCCGGAGCAAGGAAGGCAGTTTGAAGAGGTTTGTCTTGGCCTGCGGTTTCCCGGGGTTGGGATCTACAATAGCAGGAACAGCCTGGCAGAGGCAGCAGGCATGGGCTGGAGCGAGAAGCTGCGCGCTGAGAGCTCACATCTCAACTGCAGCATGAAGCAGCAAGCACTCACTGAAAACGTCACGCCTTAAACTCTCAGAGCGCCCCCTAGCGACACACTTCCTCCAGCAAGCCCACACCTCCTAAGCCTCCCCCAACAGCGCCCCCAACTGGGACCAAGTCAAATACATGAGCTTGGAGGACATTCTCACTCAAACCACAATAACAGGTACATCTCAATGCTTTATTGGTGTCTTCCGGGATAAATTTCTATTACTGAATATATTCTGAAGAGGAAAAACACATCATTCTTCTTTCTTTTTTTTTTGACTTCATTTTTAAAAAAATTGTATTGATTCTTTGTGGATTTCACAACATGCATCCCAGTCCTATCATCTCCCCATCCCCCACATCTGCCGTCTGCCCAGCAACCTTTGGATCTATAGGTTCATCCCCTTCATATGCTCCAGCAGTTCAGAGATGAGGTGGATGTTAGGGTGGGCCAACTCATAGCTCTGGTTCCGGGCCTGGGCTCCAGCTTTCCCCCATTGTCAGCATCTAGGTGAGCTCTGCCTCAGTTAGTCCACCCAATGCAGCCTCACAGTGAGGAGCTGGCTCACTCACACTCTCATCATCAGGGCCACCTCCACTGTCTTGCCCAGGTGAGGTGCAGGGCCCTCTCTCCAGATTGCTGTAGGGGGCATATGCGGAGGGTGGGATCAGCTCTCCTGTTGTCATGCCCTCAGGGCTGGCTCACCTGCATCCCCGACAACAGGGTCAGCTCTAGTGTGCTGCCCTGGCAGGGTGCAGGGTCCACTCTCCTGTGTGCTGCAGCTGGTGAGGAACAGGGCTGGTTCTCCCACTCCCGTGACCCCAGGGCCAGCTCTCTTGCCTTCCATAGGTAGCAGGGGGTGGGGAAGGGCATCTTTCCCTCATATGTGCCACCACATGGCAGACAAGGGGGAGCGGGGTCAGCTCTGCTGCTCTCTTGCGCTCAGGCCCTGCTCACCGTTCCTGACAACAGGATCAGCTCCAGTGCGCTGTCTAGATGAGATGCACACTCGTGGTGAGGGGTGGAGCCATCTTTCCCAAGTATGGGGACCAGCTCTCCTGCTGTAGTACCCAGCAAGGGGCAGGGACCGCTATCTCAGGGCCAGTGAGGGGCGGGCCAGCTGAGCACAGCCCTCAGTTTTCAACACACATGGTTCTTATGACCCCTTGTGGTAACATGGGCCATGGACATCAACACAGACCCCAGCTGCCGCAGAACCATGGACCCAGACATGGCCCTAGGCAGCAGCCCTGTCCTGGACGTCTCCATGACCCCCAGGCAGTCACACAGGCCACCCAGATCAGTATAACCCTGGCAATGGCATGGCCCTCAGACACCACCAACATGGTCTCAGGTGACTGACCAAACTCCGATCATCCTCATGGTCCTCAATGGTAACAGGAGCCAAGATATCAACTAAGACTCTGGCTGCTGTAGTGCCACAGACCCAGACATGGCCCTCAGCAGCAGCCCTGGCCCAGAGGACACCATGGCCCTGGGTGACAGTACAGGACACTCAAATCAGCATGGCCCTGGCTATGGCATGGCTCTCAGACACCCACATGGCCACAGGTTTCTGCCAAGAACCTGGCATCTATGTGGCCTTTGGTGGCAACATGGGCCATGGACATCAATACAGACACCGGCTATGGAAAGACCATGGACCTAGACAAGGTCCTAGGCAGCAGCCTGGGCTCAGATGTCACCATGGCCCCAGGTGACAGTGCTGGCCACTCAAATAGGCATGGCACAGTGCCCATCAGTGGCATAGTCCTTGGACACCAACATTATCACAGGTTGCAGCCTAGACCCTGGGTGTCCATGTGGACTTTGGTGGCCAGATGAGCTGTCATACATGTCAGACCCAGCTGTGGTAGGACCATGGACCCAGAGAGCAGCACGGGCCACTCAGATCGGCATGGCCCCAAGGCAGCATGGCACTTGGACACCAGCATGGCCCCGGGTGTTGGCCAGACGACAGGCCTATGCATAGGCCTCAGTGGCTACAGGAGCCACAAACATCAACTCAGGCCCCCTCAGTTGCTTCAGTGCCTCAGACCAGGACTGTTGACAGGCCATTCACATCAGCCTGTTAGCTCCCTCACCTCCAGATCCACCCCTCTCCCCAGAGCACCAACCGTTCTGTCTCTCTCTCTCTCGTCCTTCCACCGCCCCATCCTCTACTCGCTCACTATAATGGTGAGACTAGAGACCCTGGGCGGCACTTCGCTGAGTCTTTCCCGCCCCAGCCTCAGGGCTGGAGCAGAACTGTTGCTCCGTTATTCTTCTATAAAAGAATAGCCACATAGATATGGAAAAGACCAAAATAAAGGCATCCTCCAAGTACCAGGTGTCTGTTTGGTACACATACACACATAGGCAAAACATTCATACACATGAAAAAATAAATAAATACATTTTTAAAAAAAATAAGTCATGGACGTTGAGGTTAGAACTGGTAGAGCTACTTTACATATGTGTGATATCAGACGGAAATCATGTCTAATGTGACTCCTGATCAGAAAGAACTTTAAAACTGGTACCTCATCTTTTTGGGTTCAACTCAATATTTATCTTTTTCCTGTTGCTTTTTTTTAAACCTTTTATTATTGTGGTAATAACCCTTAGCTATGAATATAATCTGATATTAAGCCTTATGGTAGCTGGAGATTTCTCCAGTCCCACTCGGGCCCACAGCCACTCAGACCCAAATAAACGCACTGAGATTTATATTACTTATAAACTGTATGGCCGTGGCAGGCTTCTTGCTATCCTGTTCTTATATCTTAAATTAACCCATTTTTATTAATCTATAAGTTACCACGTGGCTTGTGGCTTACCGGTACTTTACATCTTACTTCTCATGGTGGCGGCAGCTGGCAGCATCTCCTGACTCAGCCTTCCCCCTCCCAGCATTCTCCTCTCTGCTTGTCCCGCCTACACTATATTTCCTGCCTGGCTACTGGCCAATCAGCGCTTTATTTATCAATTAATCAGAGCAACACATTCACAGCATACAGAAAGACATCCCCAATACCTTATGAGTTTTTCTAGTAAGTTGTCATGATTCAGGTGATCATGGCACCCCAAGCAATATGGGAAAAGATGCAAATTGCACATGAATGTTTCAGATAGACACGTACACATGAATCTGGTGGTAAAAGTCAATTTTTGGTTGTTGTAGCTATATAAAAGATATATTGTATTCACTATATTTTTATTTAAAGTGTTCTAAAGATTTGAAAATTTTCGGTATTTATATTTGTAGAAAACGATTGGATATGGGCATGAGGCTCTGGTGAACACTGCCAGGAGAATAATGACTAGGTCAGTTTCCTGTGGTGCTTCTGGGTCAGTAGTGCCAAGACCAATATTCTTAGGTCAGGCTGCCAACTGCAGTCAGGACAATGAGAAGCGCTTTAATTCAAAGCTGATGGATGTGACAGGGAAAGTAATGCAGATAGCCGTACAAGATAAAGGCAGAGAGGCCGGAAACGCCCTCTAGGGAAAGGGCTGGCACACGGCCACACTTCTAGGCGTGTCTAGAAATGAGTAACATGGGAAGAACATGGACAGTTGTGCTTACAGTGTGCCAGTTTTCTCTGGCTGTATTAGTATGACTTACACAGTAGCCAACAATGTGAATTCTTGGGTCAAACTGCCTGGAGCCAAATTTTAGCGCTAGCACTTAACAGTTAATTAACCACATTAGTTAACTTGCCGGTGTCTCAGTTTCTTCACACAGGAAATGCAGAAAAGTGTCACTTACTTCCAGCTACAGGGTTTTCATTAGTAATGAATATACACAGTGCTCAGACCTTTGTTTTCCAAATTTTAAAGATTTGTTTTATTTTTAACTCCCCTATTTCTTTCCCTCCCTCCCCCCACCCCGTGTGTGTGTGCGTGTGTGTGCACGTGCGTGTGTGCATGTGTGTGTGTGTGTGTGTGTGTGTGTGTGTGTGTGTGTGCGAGTGCATGTGTGCCAATGAGTGCAGGTACCCACAGAGTCCAGAAGAGAGTGTTGGATCCCTAGGAGCTAGAGGTTACAGGCAGTACTGGGCTTCCCAGGTCCTCTGCAAGATGACTCTCCTGAGTCATCTGTTCATCCTTCTAAATACAATTTTTCAAGAGATTTTTAAAAATTAATTAATTAATTAAGTAATGGTCCTTGAAAAAATGACAAATTACAGAGCTGACAGGTAAGAAATATATTAGTATGGAACATCTTGTCATTTCAAAAATTAAGCACTCAAATCTTGATGGCGTATGTAGAAAGAACAGAGGAGCTGTGGTGATTTGAGTAAAGTGTGTCCCTCATTGGTGCATGTGTTTGAACACTTGGACCAAGTTGGTGGAGCTGTTCTGGGAGGTTACAGAACTTTAGAACATGAGCCTTGCTGGAGGAAGTACATCATTGGGTTGGGCTTTCTGTTTGCTCTCTGCTTTCTGCATGTGGAAGGACATGCGACCTGCCAGCTTCCTGCTGTGACGTTACCTACAATCACTTAGTTTCCGGTTCCTCTATGGTTGTAGTGCTTTTCTCTTTGCTACTACTAGTTCCCTTCTGAGGAGATATTTTAACACTACATAAAAATCCTATTTCTTCGCTACTGTGGAGTTATTGCCAAAATATTAGAGCTGGTTTTAATCATGAGAAAAAGTCAGGCAAAACACCAATGAAGGCCTTTCTACAGAATCACTGGCATGTGCTGTGCCAATGCATCAGCTCATGAGAGACAAAGGAAGATTAAGAAACTGCCCCAGATTAAAGAGCCCACAGGGACAAGTCAGCAAATGGGCTGTGTGGCTCTGGGTAGCATACTGGCCAGCAAACGAGATGGCACAGTGAGATAGTTGACAAGATTCAAATGCAGCCCATAGGTTAGTTGTTACTTTTCCTGATTCTCACGTTGTTTTACTGTGGTTATGCAGTTTATCATTTGGGGACGTTGAGTGGAGACTAGAGAATTCTTTGTACTATTTTTACATGTTGGAGACTTTTTTATAATGAAAAGTTAAAAGTAAAATATATTCTACTAACAAAGCCTTCAAATACACATCACAAAAGTCTATTAATATAGATATTAACAATGGGCATATTTTGTATAGAGCTTTGCTTTTTCTTGTGTTAAAGAAATGTAGTTGTCTCTGTGCTTGGGCTTAGGTTCCATGACATGGTTAAATGGCTAAATAAACCAAGAAGATTGGGATCATCGGGAAATATGGGACCTACTATGGTACTTCCTTCTGGAAAATGGTAAAGAAAATTAAAATCAGCCAGTACACCAGGCATACTTGCTCCTTCTGTGGCAAAACCAAGATGAAGAGATGAGCCGTTGGCATCTGGCACTGTGGTTCCCACATGAAAACAGCAGCTGGTGGAGCCTGGACCGACAACATCATCTCTGCGGTCACAGTGAAGTCTCCATCAGAAGACTAAAGGAGCTGAAGACCAGTGGAAGTGCTACCATTTGAGACTTGCTTGCAATAAATGGGGTAATTTACGTAACAACAACAACAACAACAAAATGCAGTTGTATTACTGGGTCTTTTTTGTGTCCACGCAAAAAATAGAGTTAGGTCCTGTGGTTGTTTGAATGTCATTGGCCCTCATAATCTCATAGGGAGTGGCACTATTAGTTAGGCAGTGTGGCTCTGTTGGAGGGGGTATGGCCTTGTCAGAGGAAATGTATCACTTTAGGGATGGGCTTCAAGGCTTCCTATGCTCAGTCCATTCCTGTTGCCTGCAAGATGTAGGACTCTCAGCTACTACTCCATCTGCCTGCATGCTCCCCGCCATGATGAGAATGGACTGAACCTCTGAAACTGTAAGCCAACACTCCAATTAAATGTTTTCCTTTATAGGAATTGCCATGGTTATAGTGTCTCTTCACAGCAATAGGAACCCTAACTAAGACAGGTCCTTTGTGGGGGTGCAATTGGCTCACTGCACAGTGACTCTGCTTGCTTCTTCTCCTTAAAGCTGGGCCCCAGACAAGTCTATATCTCTACTGTACCCCTTCATGCTTGGTCAAAAAAAAAAAAAATCAGACCACACATGTGACCCAAACTGTGCATGTCAAATTCTTTTTACCAGAAATTTGAAATTGGAACCAGGAGATACTTATTGAAAGTGTTCTGTTCTCCCCAGTGAAAGAAAGTTAAAACTTTCTAAGCTGGAATTTAGCTGTAACTTGATACGTGTCCTGAATAGAAGAATTAGTTCCCACACGAGAGATGAGAATTAAGTGGAAGAGTGGGGACAAGACTTGAGAAGGCACTTCACAGGTTCCTGTTTGCTGATCATGTTTTTAACATGATACCTGCCTGAGGGGCTTGTACCCTGGGATCCCACAGGACACTTCATTTTTCCTGCAGTTTTGAAAGATGATTGACCCCAAGTGCTTTGTGCTCACTCTAGGCAAGTAGTCTAAGGGTTACATCACAGTCCACAGAAAAGACATTTGAATTTGCTAACCAATGAACTAAAGCAGCACCACAGAACCAGCAAATTCAGGAAGCAGCTGCAAACCTGTGTCTTCAGAGCTGGAAGGGGTATAGGGATGCGTGTGTGACTCTGAGAACCTAAGAACTTGGATGGCTTTAGCCCCAGCACCACAAAGCTGGGTGTGAAGCAGAGGAATGATCATATAGTCACTGTTACACCAGATCAGGCCACTTTCTGTTAGTTGCAAATGAAGAGTTTCAATTAACAAATAGTTATTTTATGAAAATTTTGCATGATGATATATCCAGCTTATTTTAAATAGCTGTATAGTAATGAGTATATACAATGTACTGCAACAATTCACAGCACTCTGCTTTTAAATCTTTAGATTATTTTTAGTTGATTTCATGTACAAGACTACACTGCTAGGAACATCCTTTTATATTCCCCATTGTATATGCATCTGTGTATATTTTTGCTCTGAATAAATCCTCAAAACTTCTAGGTCAGAAAAATATACACTTGAAAACAAAACTTCATAGAATGGAAAATTTTAAATTATGGAAAAATTACATGATTAGATGAAATATCCTTTTGTCGTTGAAATGCTAATCTCTATTAGGAGATAAAGCTCTAGGGAGGAAACTAGGCTGAGATATGGTCATATCCCTTATGAGCAGGATCAGAGCCAAGAAAGGTTGCCTTTTTCAAGTGGTGTGGATGAAACCCTGCCCTCACACATGCTAGGCTAATGCTCTATCACTTATCTATACTCTGCCCCCAAGAGCTTGCTTCCCTCTCCTTTCTACCCAGTGAGAAATAAGAAGTTGGCAGTCTGAAACCCAGGAGTCCTCACCGGACTCACCAGACTGGAGCTCTCACTTATAACTGCTGAAACTTGGAGGAAAGAAAAACAAAAACAAAAAACCTCCATTGTTCATAATCTATTGAGTTTGTGATATTTTTATAGCAGCCTAGACTAAGACAATAACCATTACCTGTTTCTGGCTTATTTTCTTCCCATTCATTTTTCTTTCTTCTCCTCATCTTCCTTCTTCTTGACCAAAGAATAAATATATTCTCTTAGGTTTCTATTGCTGTGAAGAGACACCATGCCCACACAGCTCTTATTTAATTGGGGCTGGCTTACAGTTCAGAGGTTTAGTCCATTATCATCTTGGAGGGAAGCATGGTGGCATACAGGCAAGTGTGGTGCTGGAGAAGTAGCTGAGAGTTCTACATCCGGATCCTCAGGCAGGACAAGAGTGACACTGGGCCTGGCTTGACCATTTGGAACTTCAAAGCCCACCTCTGGTGACACACTTCACCCAATAAGGCCACACCTACTCCAACAAGGCCACACCTCCTAATAGTGCCACTCCCTGTGATTCTATGGAGGCCATTGTCATTCAAACCACCACATACACATATATTTACTTATTTTCTTACACAGAAAATATCATTCTATAAACATTTTTTCTCACTTTGCTCTTTACAGGTAGCAGTATTTAATGAAAATCATCCAATATTCATTCATTCATGGAGATCTTATTCCCTTTACCACTCTTTAAGATTTCTTTCTGTCACTGTACAACTATTTATTCAAGTATGCCACTAGGAGTCATTTTTAAATTGTATACCAAATGGGGCTGGAGAGGTGGCTGAGTGGCTAAGAGCACACACTGTTTGTCTTAGTTACTGTTCTATTACTGTGAAGAGACACTGTACCCAAGGCAACTCATAAAAGAAAGCATTCATTGGGAGCTTGGTTGATTACAGTGTCAGATGCTTAGTCCACTCTCATTATGGTATGATTCATGGCAGCAGGCATGGTGCTGGAGCAGTAGCTGAGGAGACACGGCCTGGCATGGGCTTCTGAAACCTCAAAGCCCACCCCAGTGACACTCCTCCAACAAGACCACAGCTCCTAATCCTTCTCAAACAGCTCCACTCCCTGGTGACTAAGGGTAAAACCATATGAACCTGTGGAGGCCATTTTCATTCAAACACCACAGGATGGAACTCAGGTCTTCAGGCCTAACGAAGCCAGTACTTTGCCAACTAAGCCGTTTCATAGGCCCATGGTTCATTTTCTTTTCTGTCTTATTCCTATTTATCCATCTTAGTGTGGAAGACATTTGCATTCCCAGTTTGAAAATTTTACAAATAACACTGCATGAACAATCCTACATACCCATATCTTGGCTAGACACAAGAGTACATTTCTTTTGGGTACTTACCTAGTAGTAACATTACTGTATGTAAAGTATGAACATTTGACTTTTATATATGCTGAGATAGAGTCTTTCAAAGTATCAGTTTACTCTCCCACGGGCAATATGAAACTGTGTTCATTTACATTCGGTATATACATTAGACCCTCCAGTGCTATGCTGTGTCTCTGTCTTTTCAGTTTGAATTTCCCTGATGACTAATGAAATTGAATATCTTTTAATCTGTTCCTTGGTCATTTTGATATCTTCTTTTAAGAAGTATTTGTTGAAATATTTTGTATATTTTCTGATTAAATATCCTACCTGTTGGCATTTAAATACATATCTTCCATCTTTAAAAATCACCAGTGTTCAATCTTTTTCTCACCTCGATGGACACACACCAATTTCCATTTTCAAGGACTCAAGTATTGAGGCCAACTAGAAAATGTAGCTTAGCCCCCTCATTTAAGGATCCTTGATCAGCTCTGCAAAGTCCTTTTCAGTTTGGAAGGTAAAATATTCACATGTTTCAGGAACTGGATGGAATACCTGTTTGGAGAATGATTATCCAGTTGATAATATATGTGTAGGCATGGTAGAAGAATTTACCAATGAAGCTACCTTGCTGTGGGATGGTCTGTATGTCAAATTGTTCTGATTGGTCAATAAATAAAACACTGATTGGCCAGTGGCCAGGCAGGAAGTAGGTGGGACAAGGAGAGAGGAGAATTCTGGGAAGCAGAAGGCTGAGGCAGAGAGACACTGCCAGCCACTGCCATGACCAGCAGCATGTGAAGACGCCGGTAAGCCACCAGCCATGTGGCAAGGTATAGATTTATGGAAATGGATTAATTTAAGATATAAGAACAGTTAGCAAGAAGCCTGCTACGGCCATACAGTTTGTAAGCAATATAAGTGTCTGTGTTTACTTGTTTGGGTCTGAGCAGCTGTAGGACTGGCGGGTGACAAAGATTGTCCTGACTGTGGGCAAGGCAGGAAAACTCTAGCTACACTACCTGGGACTTACATTTTCTTTGTAAAAATGTTTACAATGATAACTTTTTTTCTTCTGAGACAGCTTCTCACTATGTATTCCAGGATGACTTGAAACACATAGGCCAGGCTGGGTTACAACTCACTCGGCCTCCCGAGTACTGAGGACACTGGTATGCACTACTATGCCTGATAAAAGTTTCTTTAATACATAAAAAACTATTGAGGTTTTCTATTTCTTCTGTCACTTTTGTGATTTGCACTGGAATTTAACCATTTCACTTAAATTGAATGCTTGGTCATTCATAAAACTCTTGGGGTTTGAGGCTGGAGGATAGCTCAGTAGTTGGAGCCCTTGCTGTTCAGAGTCTTAGACTGGAATTCAGGACACACACACACACACACACACACACACACACACACACACACACACTGTGAGGTAAACAGCTGCCTGTAACTCCAGCTCCAGGTGATTCTGACATCCTCTTCTGACCTCTTTGTATATGCTACATTCACCCATATCAACACATTCACATTAATTAAAAATAATTAAAAATAAATCTTAAAAAGAGTCAGATTTATCATAACATTCCCAATTTCTATAGGTTCCACAGACATAATTTCTAAATCTCATACCATGGTATGAGAGCACACACACACACATACATACATACACACATACACACACACACACACACACACACACACACACACACACACATGCATGCATGCATGTGCACATACACATACAAAGTAGAAAATTTTAAAAAGGAAAGTACCTAGAGTACTAAATTATCATTAAGAATAAGGGGGCCACATACCGCATACATTTGGTTTTGCTAATTTTTTGGATTATAGTATTGTTTTATAGCTTTATAGATCTCTTCCTTTTCTCTTTCTTATTCTTTCAGACAGAGTCTTACTGTGTAGCTCTGGCTGTCCTGGAACTTACTATATAGACCAGGCTGGCTGCCAACACATAGAGATCTGCCTGCCTCTGCTTCCTGAGTGAAGGCATGCCTCACCATGGCCAGCTTGATCTCCTTTCTTTATCATTTATCTTCTTCTACATTCCTCATGTTGAATTTAAGGTTTTATATTAGTTTCTTAAAGCAGAAGCCTAAATTAATCATGTTTTTAGCTTTAGGTACACATTCAAAGGTATGACTATATGTTTATGCATATAATTTGCATCTAAATTTATTGAGATCAGAAGTTTTTTAAATGTTTTCTTCTGTATGATCTTCCCTATTATGATTTTTATAAACATAGTAAACATTATTTAGTGTGGTAGAGGCCAGTAACTAAAGCTTATTTACTCCTGGTCCAACAATCAGGAGTGTTGGAAGGACATGGCAGAGCATCCACACAGAGCATCCACACCTGTGAAACTTGAAAAGACATTTTACCCTGGACTCTTTACCTTGGACTCATTGAGCAAAGCACAAAGGAAGAAAGGATCTCAAAGAACATAGTGAGATGGAGTTGTCAAGATGATGCATCAGGTAAAGGTGCTGGCTGCCAATCCTGATCACTCTCACTCAACCCTGACAGCCCACACGGTGGAAGGGAAGAACAAACTCCTGCATGTTGTCCAATACCTCCACATGTACACCATGGTATGAGAGCACACACACACACACACACACACACACACACACACACACACACACACACACACGCATGTGCACATACACATACAAAGTAGAAAATTTTAAAAAGGAAAGTACCTAGAGTACTGAATTATCATTAAGAATAAGGGGGCCGCATACCTGAATACCAGCCTTTGTAGCTCCATGAGCTACAAATAAATTAATGTTGTGTTTAGCCATTGACATTTGCAGGGCTTTGAAGGTATAGGTAAGTGTCTTAGTTAGGGTTTCCATTTCCGTGAAGAGACACCATGACCATGAAAACTCTTATAAAGGAAAATATTTAATTGGGGCTGACAGATAGTTTCAGGGGTTTCGTCTGTTATCATCATGGCAAGGAGCAAGGCAGTATGTGGGCAGACACGATGCTGAAGAGGTAGCTGAGATTTCTACATCTTAATCTGCAGGCAACAGGAAGTGAACTGTCCCACACTGGGTGTAGCTTGAGCATAGATGAGGCCTCAAAGCCCGCCCCCACAGTGACACCCTTCCTCCAACAAGGCCACTCACTATAGGCCAAGCATTCAAATATTTGAGTCTATGGAGGCCATACCTATTAAAACCATCACAGTAAGTATACATGAATTTGTACATATGCAAACAAAAATAACATAATGTTTTATTTTTAAGATGTCCATGACATTTGTCTCAGAAATCTACTTCTGGTAATCTATCCTATAGAAATAAGTAATGGTGAGAATCCGAGTTGAAAAGATATTTGTTGATATACCATTTAAAATGAAAAAAAAAAAAACCACAAATGTATGGAGCAGCATATATAGCAAAGAACTTAAAATCAGTTCCCATCTAATTCAATTTTATGTTATCAAAGTTTGGTTATTGATACATATGGCTCTGATATAGTGTTAAATGTGAAAAAAAGTAATACATCCTGTCTATACTATGGTCACATGGATAAAAGTCTGTGTATACGTGTGCATGTGTGGGTATGTACACAAAGAGACAGAAACAGACTTATTTGGAATCACCTATGTAGATGAGATTGTAAGTATAATTTTTTTCTTTTTTCTGATCATTTGTGTATTTATCTGTAATATCTGATCTTCTTATACTAGATATGTATGTAAAACTCAGCTTAGTTAAAAACATTATAATTTTGTCAATATTATTTGTTTTGAATGTTTTAAAATGTATAAGAATTTCAGGGGCTGGGGTTATAGAGTGTTTTCTATAGTGCTTGAGGTCCTGGATTCAATCCCAGCATTGCATAAACCAGGCATGTCTGTATCCCAGCACTCCTGAAATAGACACAGGAGAAGGGAAGTTTATCCTTGCCTACATGGCAAGTTCGAGGGCAACAGACCTGTCTCAGTAAGAGAAAGAAAATAACCCTAGGTGCAGATGCAGTAAGTTTAACTTGTATTTTATACCAAATATGTTTGTTTTTGCGACTACCACACTAATGATTTTTAAAAATTTTGTTCTTATATACTTTTTTTTTTTTTAGACAGGTTGTGGTAGAGCACGCGTTTAATCCCAGCACTTGGGAGGCAGAGGCAGGTGGATCTCTGTGAGTTCGAGGCCAGCTTGGTCTTCAGAGCGAGTTCCAGGACAGCCAGGTCTACACAGAGAAACCCTGCCCCCCCCAAAAAAAAATCTTTTTTTTTTAATCCTTTACCCTAGGTAGTTATAGGCACAGTTTTAATAGATTTTAAAAAAGAGTTTAATTTAAAAGTAGGATCAAAATCCAGGCATGATGGCTTATGTCTATAACCCCAGCACTCACAAGTCTGAGGCAGGAGGATTGCCATGAGTTCCAGGACAGTCTGGGTTACTAAGTTCCTGTCCAAGAAGGGATGAAGGGAGGGAGGGAGGGAGGGAGGGAGAAGAGGAGGAGGAATCAAGCAATAACGTAGAAAGAATAAGTCAGTATCTTATGGGAGCTTTGCATGCAGGATTGCAGTATAACACACATGTTTTCATGCTGCCAGTGTAACAAACATTTCAGGGAAATCTAAATACCTGCGAATATAAAATGTGAAATAATGCTCTTGATAGTGATTTACTTTCGGCCGACAGAAAGCAACATGAACAAGTTGTTGGAGATACTGAAGTGCTCAGAGCCCCCATCTCAAGAAATTTCAAGACAGGCATTATTTTTCCACAGACAAACAAAAGGCACAGACTGAAACCGTAGCTTTAGCAGGAGGGATTCCTGTCTGCTTTCCCTGCCTGAGTCTCACCCCTTTAAAAGTCCCTTATCTCTGTCTCTGTCTGTCTATCTGTGGCTTGCTCTCTCATTTTTGTTTGTTTTAAACATTTATTTTTAATTTTATTTTATTATTTTATGTGTATGGATGTATATTTGTGTACTTTGTGTATGCAGTGCACATGGAGGCCAGAAGAGGACATCAGATCACCTGGAATTGGGATTACAATTACAAAGTTTGGGAGCTACCATGTCAGTACAAGGAATTGAACCTGGGTTCTCTAAAAGCATCTCTTAAGCACTGAGCCATCGCTTCAGCTTTGTCTTGATTTTTGAGACAGCATTTCAATTAGTGCCAGTGGCAGTGTCAGAGGAGCAGCAGGTAGCAATTGAAGTCTGAGGTGTCAGCCCACCAGGAGGAAAATCCCTGATGACTGAATCTCAGATAGGCAAGGCCCTGAGAGCACAGACCCTTGAATGCCTTTTGCTTCTGCTGTGCCTTTACATGTTTGCTGCTGCTCTCTTTCTCCGGTATTGGCATGGTGTAAATGGGTGTGAATGTGATCACCACTGCCTATAATGTAGTGTGTTTATCTCATGGAAACATCCCATTCTACTGGGCATTTTACCTGTGAATTTTTATGAAGATAATTTTTTCCCTAAGCTGTACTAACTGATAATAATAATAATGTTAGTTTAAATAGAATTTTGATGATAAAAAATAAAACAAGTGTCACACAACTGGAACACCTGAGTTGCTATGGAGAAGCTGTATAGACTGTGGCTTAGGTTAATGATTGAAAAAACAACTGAGTCCCAGTAGCCCAGCTAGTTTAAACTCTTCTAATCTTAATGTTGGGAGGTGTGTTCACAGGTTTCAGAGTGCATCATAGCTGAAACAAAGCTTTGAAAATAACTTAAAGTTAGACTAAGATGTTTTTGTCAAATAGCTTTGGGTTAAAAAAAGAAAAAAAAACAAGATAATCTAAAGTTTTAGAAAGGCACATAGTTGAATGAGGAACTCGTTACTATCAGGGAATGAGATCAAAGCAGCCCAATTATTACTAGCTGATGCACTTTTCTTGCTAGGACTGGTTGATGACCAAAGGTGATATTAATTCCTTATACCCATTTCTGCCTTCAATCTCCTGATATAAGAAACTATTAATGAGTGGAATGTACCCTAAAGATTTAAAGTAAAGCTGACTGATTCTTTTTCATATATAGAAGTTTAGATTTGTGATTTCTTTAAGATTCCTTATAAGATTACCTTTCAAGATAAGTAATAAAGTAATTGGCCCTTTCTTTGTAACTGCAAAATGCAGCCTGCCAGTAAAAGACCTGACTGAGAAGATTATCTTACTTGCCTACACGTTTAATCTATAACAAGTTGCTTGGATGTAAGCGGGTTCTTGGGATAATTTGTTTTTCACCTGTAACACATAAAATGTTTTATCATGTAAGGGAGATGAAAAACATGTTTTTGCCTGTATTCATTATAATCATTCACTTGAAAAATAGAATGTAACCACATTGTAGTTCCTATATTGCTTGAAAAACTTTGTTGGGGTATGTAAGCTGTAGAAAAAAAATACAGTAAAAAGAAGACAGAAGAACATAGAAGAATAAAGAAGGAAATCATCAAGAGAGTGAGTGTCTTTTCCCCCAACCACCCTCCTCCCCCACCCCCATTAAAAAAAAAAGTCTAGTGTGCACCAATTCCCTTGAGTCCTGTGCTGCTGGAGGCTGGTCCCCCTAGGCAGCAACAACTTTGCCTGGGCTGTCATTAAATTCAATACATAAATTCGAAGCTAGCCTTGATTCCTTGATCCCTTTTCCTCCATCTGCTGAGTCCTGGAATTGTAGGAGTACACCACCACCCTCAACTCATACCCAATTTTTAAAAAGGAAAGAAAAAGCTTCTGTTGTGCCCTATTGCCTGTAGGATAAATTCATATTTGGGTTTCTTCTTAAATAAATTTTAACTTTAATTTCTCACCGTTGTCCACCCTTGCAGCTACATGTCCACTCTCAAGCCGCGTAACCCTACCCAGGGTCCTCAGGGGGTCACTCTCTTCTACACTCTGCTTCTGTTTTTCTTTTCCCTGAAATTCTCCATATTACTCTCCCGCATCAAACATTTGACTTCTCCTTGAAAGTGAACCTTGCTGGTGCCTCCAGAGCACACAGCACTGCACTCCCTATGTCTGTCTCTTGAAGGTTCACATATCAAAATAGAAGTATGTTAACCTTAAATTGTCCTGTTCCTGGAGTCTGACTTACAGTAAATACTCATATGGTGTATTCAGTGAACACAAAGAAAAGAAGCTGAACAGGACGTCCTCGGACTGTCCAGACACTCTCGCTAAACGTTACACTGACATTTTAGCTGAGGTCTGTGGACGTGCTTTTCACAAGTTCAGGAAACAGCAAACGTTACTAAAGGATTGCCTTTGAACTCCTTGGAACTTCATGGTGAAGTTTAATTTCCTTACGACCAGAATTATAGAAGATGGCAGTGCTTCAGTGTGGATACACGATACCGGGTTGCTTGGAGTTTTTCAGAAATCTGAGCAAGACCAGGTCATTTGATTTCTAAACCAGGTGGAATTCTACTTTTCTTCCTCTCTCGAGACAGAGATGATCTATAATGTGTGTGCTCAGTCTATTCAATAACCAGTTCCAGTCTCGGGTAGGCCTGTCTGCTGAAGTTAGCGTTTAAGGGTACAGTGACGATTCCACTTCAGACACGCTCACACAGATATTTACAAACACATGATGTATATAAAGAAAAGTGGAGCAGATGATGTTTTGTCAGGGTGACCCTTGCTCTACCATCTGCCACGTTTGCAGCTGGCTAAAAACAAAGAAGAAATTAGTTTGGCAGGATTTACCCTTATAAAAAAATCATGTTGATTTTTGCCAGTTCTATGTAATCTGATATGCCTTTTGCAGATTGAGTAAGAGGAAAATGCTTTCACATTTGTGCTCCAGGAAAAATATGGTCATTGTCCTTATGACCCTTGCCACGTGAGTATGTATATGTGCATGTGTGCATTTGTGTGTGTGTTCAATTGTAAGGTAGGACCTTAGTAAACAAAGATACTGAGATAGCTCATTAGCTAATTCAGAATAACCACACTCAAGGGCCACCTGTGACCAGCATGGTATCACTGATATGCTATCATATATCTTAAAATAAAAGGAAGGTGTTGAGATTTAACATTAACATTAGGCAGCCTTCTGGAGTCAAAGCATACTCAGTGCAGAAACCAGCAGCCTGTGTACTACACATTTTCACAAAAGCTTTTAATATGTCTGTGAAAGGTAAAATTTCTTCATAAAATTTTTCTTCCTCATTTAGAAGTAAAAGCTTCACATGAGTGATATATTTTGAAACATGGACTTAGTTGATGATTAGAAAAAAAAAGTAGATTTGCTGACAGATATTGCCTACTATCTCAATAAATACTGCAGCTATCTATACATTGCTTGCATAATTTTGAAGAGACTGGTAGAGTTTTATCAAATATAAGTAAAGGAGGGGCTGGAGATATGGCTCAGTGGTTAAGAACACTGACTCTTCTTCCAGAGGACTGATGTTCAGTTCCCGGCATCAACATGGCAGTTCACGACCATCTGTAACTCTAGTCCCAGGGAATTCAACACCCCTTCCTGGCATCTGCCAGAACCACCAGGCATGCAAAAGTGCATAGAGATAAAAGCAGGCAAAATATCCATTCACAATTAAAAAATTAAATGTAAGTAAAAGATATAAATTCCAATTTCTTTTTTTTTCTTTTATTACAGGGAATGGTGAGTAACTTCAGATGGGCACACATTCTAAATGAGTGCTTAATAAGTGGGTTTTAGCAAAACTTGGTCTCTGTGTGGCTAGTTTTTCCTGAATGTGGAGACACAGAAAAGAGAATCATTAGCAATGAATTCCATGCTCAAGTTAACCTTATTTTGTTACTTTCTTTTTTCAAACAGTATCTCTTGGTAAATTATACTTTGTGCTACTTAAAAATTATTAAATAAAAGCTATTAAAATTAATAGTAGCAAATATATTCATCCAGTTGATACAGAACATATACTATGAATGTGATGGTAGAAGATACTGGTGCTGAGTGTTTGTCCATAAAAAATTAGTTAAGCTAGAGTGATGAGATGTGATGTTGCATGTTTCAATTCCAGCACTGAGGTGGCAGAAGCAGGCAGATCCTTGAGTTCTAGGTCAGCATGGCTGTATAGTTAGACCCTGTCTCACAAAAAGGTCACTACTGTGCATTAATGATTATAGACATCAAATGATAAACCAAAAATTTAACATCAAGTTGTTAACATCCTTACTACCTCCCTCTGCTTCTTCATGATAGTCTACCAACAGATGAAGCTTCTGGGGGCTGGAAAGGTGGCCCAACAGTTAAGAGCATTGGCTGCTCCTGCAGAGGACCTGGATTTGATTCCCAGCACCCACATGGTGATTCACAGACATCTGTAATTCCAGTTCCAGGGCATCCAGTGCCTTCTTCTGAACTTCACAGGCATCAGGTGAACATGATGCACATGATGGCAAAACAGTCATACACATTAAAAACAAAAATAAAGAAATATTTTTAAAAGGAAGCTTAAACCTCTGTTAATTTGAAAAACTGTGACACTTAGTGTGTCAGGAGATCCGTAGAATGGCTCTGCTTGTCACCCCATGTTGTCTGCTTGTCACCCATGTTGTCTTTGGCAGTTCTATGCTACATAGTCTTTCCTTGGAGCTTTTCATTCCATATGGCCTGTTGTCTGTGTTCCATACATTGATCTCTACAAGCTCCATTGTCTGTAGTTTCTTCCTCTACACTTCGCAGAGGACAAGTAAGAGCACACTGACCAGTACAGAGCTCCCGTTAGCCACAGGGGAAGCATGGCTGGAAACATAAGTATGGAAAGATGGGGCTCTTTGCTTGTTTTCTGGGCCATGGTCACAGAGAGCATCACAGAGTGTGTGCAACTCCAGCCCAGAGGCATGTTCTCTAAGCCACCAGGTGTGTCAGGGTTCTAGTAACAGTTCCTTCCTCTTGTCCCCTCAGGCTTAGGTTGAGAATAGTAGTCTGCTGTTGCTCATTACTCGGTAAGTCACTCACCAATGTTCCCACATCTCTCTAAAATATCCTTTTGTTAAATTCTCCTTGGCTAAACACCTTGAATAGTCCCTCTAGTTCCAAATAGAGCCCAAGAAAAAATTTTAAAAAAGAAAGAAAGAAAGAAAAAGCCTTTCATGCACTAAGGGAAAAGGTGCACCTTCATTGTCAACATCACCGGGCTCTCAGTCACCTCTGGATGTGTGTTCAAAGCACCACCTCTACTTGTAAGTAGAGTTTAGCTATTCCTGTTTCTTTGTGTTGCAATGGCAGAGTTGAATAGCTACACATAGGCCTTACGGAGCACAGAGCCTCAAATGCTTACCATATGGTTTTACAGAGGAAGGTTGCAAACCTCTGAACTAACTGAATGATCTGCTTGTTACTTCATTTCTCCCTGTTTAGAGTCAGTCCTCTCTGTATCCTTTATGGTCGATGTATTTGTCTCACACATGTTACTACAGTAAGAAGTGGTCATTAGAGAAAGTCAGGATGCATTGGCAATTACAGAGTTCACACTCTCATTTTACTTTAAACTTGAAGGGTACATTTTGGTCGTTTTTAAAGACTTTCTGTTCAAATTTAACATGATTGTAGGAATTTGCATCTCATGTTTTAAAATTTGTTCACCAGGAGCTGAGAAGATAGCTTATTGAGTGAAGGCACCTGCCACCAAGATTAATGACTTAAGTTTGATTCCTGGGACTCACAAGGCAGAAGGAAAGAACCAGCTCCTGCAGTTATCCTTTGACTTCCACATGCACACAGCAAGCTCACACCCACTGTCACGCATGCTTCCACACCCAAGCTCATGCACACTTTCCTATACTCACACTCATGCACACTTCCCCACACCAACACTCATTCATACACGTATAAAAGGCAAATGTAATTTAAAATAAGAAAAATGTTCACCAGGAAGTTCTACACACATAATATTCACAAAATGTCATTAAAATTCTATTTATTGAGTAATTCAAACAGAATTGCATGATCTAATTTAGATCTTTCCTGTATTTTCCAATAATCTTCTGAGAATAGTACAATTCATTAAAATATTATAGAAAATTGTAGGGATACACCAATCTGTGAATGAAAGAATTATACATTGTTTGGTTGCTTCTCCATTATGTTACTAATTTCTTTCAGTTATAACAATGAAAATTAGTCTTATGATAAAATAAAATGACTTTAAGTACATGAAACACAGCTCAACTCTCAGAATATTTTATAATGTTATTTTAGTTTTATAAATGAATCTGAAAAATCTTCTTTCTTTTCAACATTATTATTTTTTAACTTATTTGTATTTTATGTATGAGTGCTCTGCATGTATACCTGCATGCCAGAAGAGGGCATCAGATCCTATTATAGGTGGATGTTAGGAATTGAACTCAGGACCTCTAGAAAAGCAGCCAATATTCTTAACCTCTGAACCATCTCTCCATTCCCTGAGAACTCTTAAGTTTATTTTAAGATAATAACCATCAGGTGGTATTGGGGAATATTATTTAAGGTGTGTTACTTTTGTTTATGTTGCATTTGTTTAACTCTGTGAGGATGTGTTACTGTGCCTGTCTAAAACACCTGATGGTCTAACAAAGAGTTGAACAGCCAATAGCGAGGCAGGAGAAAGGATAGGTGGGGCTGGCAGGCAGAGAGAATAAATAGAAGGAGAACCCTGGGAGGAGAGGAGGAGGAGCAAGAGAACAAGGACACTAGGGGCCAGCGAAGGAGTAAGAGTGAAAGTGAGATACACAGAAGTAAGAAAAGGAATAATTTAAGGAAAGTTGGCTAGAAATAAGCCAAGTTAACTCCAGGCATTTATGATTAAGAATAAGCCTCCATGTGTGATTTATTTGGGAGCTGGGTGGTGGGCCCCACAAAAGAGAAAAAACAACCAACAACAATTAGTTGCCTGTAGTTCTTTGTATGGGGTGGGTACCCACGAAAACCCTTTTGTGTTAGCATATCTACTGATACTGCTATTGTTCAGGTAATTGTTTATGCAGCCATTTCTAGGAGAAACTGTTTCAAAACAGACTTCCTGGCATTCTATCTCTAACCATCTTCACACTCCCTCTTTCAAGATGTTTCTGGAGCCACAGATGAAGGAGCTGTGATACAGATGTATCAACTGAGGTTGGGAACCCCATGATGCATTGGTCTCTGTATTGTATCCAGTTGTGGTTTTCTCTGATGTCTCCATTTGCTGTAAAGAGGGGCTTCTTTGATGAGGGGTAGTGGCTAGACTTACCCAGGAAAGGTGGCTTGAACACAGAAAGGGTTTACAGACTGTGGCCTTTGAACTTCTTAGGAGCCTCTGTGGGGCTGGAGAGATGACTCAGTGGTTAACTGCACTTGCTGCTCTCCTAGAGGACCTGGGTTCAGTTCCCGGCACCCACATGGTGGCTCACAACCTCTGTAATGCAGTTCTACAGGACCTAATACTCTCTTCTGGAATTTGAGGGTGCCAGGCACCCAAGTGATATACATGCAGGTGAAACACACACATAAAATAAAAATAAAATATTTTTAAAAGCCTCTGAATGTATCTACTATGTTAAATATCATTTAGAACAAAGATAATGATATAATTTCTTATTAAAGTGGTCAATTTATACTCAGAATGCATTCTCAAATGAATATTAGTAGATTATAACACATTTTTAGAAGATGTTCATCAAAATGATGAAATGACCTGGGCCCAGTGGGCTATAGTGTCACCTGTAGGCAGGAGTTGCTAGGGAGGCAGGATCTTCCTGCTTCCACCAGCAAAAGTAAACCCTGCCTCCTTTCAGGCCTAAGCAGGAACACTGATAAGAGCCCATCTCCAGAGAAAACAATAAAGAAATATACATACTATGGTAGTTTGTGTATTTAATAATACACTACTACTACTACTACTGCTACTACTACTACTACTACTACTACTACTGCTACTACTAATCTCATAGGGAGTGGCACTATTTGGAGATGTGGCTTTGTCGGAGAGGAAGTGTGTCACTGTGGGGGCAGGCTTTGAGGTCTCAGATACTTAAGCCCAGGCTCAGTGGCACACAGTTCTTTTCCTGCTACCTGCAGATTAAGATGCAGAACTCTCAGCTCCACCTCCAACACCATGTCTGCTTGCATGCTGCCATGCTCCCCATCAATATGATGATGATGAACTTCTGAAACTGTAAGCTGCCATCTCAATTAAAGGAGTTGCTTTGTAAGAGTTGCTACAGTTATGGTGTCTCTTCACAGTAATAGAAACCATAACTAAGACATATATGAAAACTAAGAATAATTTGGGTGTTGAGAAGCCCAATTCTATTACATATTGACTTGAGAAAAGTAAAAGATTAAATGATGCCTATGTGTGGGTTTAAGATTTTGTTTGGAAAAATTTGTAAAGGCTTTCTTGAGGGTTTATCTTTTTATGAATTCAATGTCCTGGGGCAAATCATTTAGTCCTTAAATTTCACTTGAAGCAATAATCTCTAGCTAATGTCTCTCCAAGGTCATTAGCTAATTACAAGAGCCCTCAGAAGCTTCCTGCTATGAGTTTCTTATGATGTGGACCTTAAATATTTCCCAAGACCTATGTGCTAGAGGATTGGCCGCCAGTGTGTGTTGCTTTTAAAAGACCGTGGAACCTATGGCCTGTGAAATGTGTTGGCAGGTAAAGGAGCTTTCAGGCAAGCCTCATAACTTGAGTTCTAGCTCTAGGGCTCACATATGGAAGGAGACAACCCACTTCCACAGGTTATCTGCCACCAACCCCCCCCCCCAACACACACACCATTGAATCTACTAACACAAAATAAAAGTGTTGTTTTTTTTTTTTTTGAGGGGCTGGAGTAGGGTGGGATTGAGACAGGGTCTCACTATGGTCTATACATCAGTATGTAGATCAGGCTAGCCTCAAACTCATAGAGACCTGCCTGCCTCTACCTCTGGAGTGCTGGGATTAAAGATGTGCTATCACACCTGGTAAAATAAATAAGTTTGAGAGAGAGAGAGAGAGAGAGAGAGAGAGAGAGAGAGAGAGAGAGAGAGAGCAGAATCTATAGGAAACGAGGCCTGATGGGAAAAAGTGAGGTCCTGTGTACTGTGCCCTAGAAGGGACCAAGGGGCTCTTAGAAAAGTCTACAAGAGATCAGATTTCTCCTCTTCCTTTCCCTGCCCTCCCCTCTCCTGTCTTCCCTCTCCCTCTCTCTCTATCATCTGTCTACCTATCTATCTATCTGTCTGTCTATCTATCCATCTATCTATCTATCATCTATCTATCTATCTATCTATCTATCTATCTATCTATCTATCTATCATCTGTCTATCTGTCTACCTATCTATCTATCTATCTATCATCTATCTATCTATCTATCTATCTATCTATCTATCTATCTATCTATCATCTATCTATCTATCTATCTATCTATCTGTCATCTATCATCTATCTATGTATCTATGTATCTATCTATCTATCTATCACCTATCTCCTCTGTCTCTTACTTTCTCACTCTCTTTCTTTTACAGGTCATAATATGCTGTCCAAGGTGGTCATAAACTCACTCCTGTACTCAAGTGATCTTGCTGCCTTAACTGCTCAGATAGCAGAGACCACAGACATACGACCAAATGGAGAATGGATATTCTGGTGATATAAACATTCTTTTCATGGGGCAATGATACTGTTTTGTTTTAGAAAACTTTATTGAGATATAATTTATATCCTACATAATTCATCCATTTAAGGTCTACAATCCAGTGACTTTTAAACATATTTACAGAGTTATATGTCTATTACTAAAATCGATTTCCTGATATTTTCATTTTCTCAGAAGGAAATATCCCTGCACCTCTCCTCCCCAAACACTCCTGCTCCAGCCCTGGGCACCACTAACCTTTTTTATTCCTCTATAGTGCTGTCTCTACTATGGATATTTACATAAACGGAATCATGCAATTTGTTGTCCTTTGTAACTGATTTTTTGCTTAGCGTAATACTTTCCAGGTTCATCCATGATATAGCACCTCTCACTACTTCATGTTGTTTACCAAAAGATTTGTGTTTCATTCATATGGACATTTCAGATATTTCTACTCTGTGGTGTTAAATAATGGTGACATTTTACTGTTTATAGATGTGATTATTTCTGCAAATTTGTACTTAAAATATTTGTTTTATATTGGAGGTTGGTTGGAGGCAAGTCTGTTACTTCCTATAGTATAGATCAAAATACACATTGGTTGTGGTATGTATGAGAGCTCCTGTGTTACAGATATGTAAAATGTGATGGGGACGCAATTCTAATACACAGGATGAAACTTTCTGTAATGACTTTCCAATGGCACACTCCAGCCATTCGTATTGAAGAGAGCTGCTCAAGTAACTTAGACTCTAAGCAGAGGAAGTATTTTCCCCCTAATGTCTTTTCCTGTTAGATTTACTATTTTGAGAAGGGATAGATACAAAAATGTCTTCAAAATACAAAACAAAGGAACTTTAAAGAAGTCTTTAGAAATATATTTCTAATTGAAAGGAGGATAGAAAACTTTTGGATTTAATCTTACAGGATGTTGCAATTCAAAGACACTTAAATGGTGCATAATGCATAATCCCTCTTTTGCCAGACAGAGAAGTTCCCTGATTGCACTCTTGAGATATTATAAAACATTTCTAAGGCTGCTACTAAACTAAAGAATTGTAAATTGGTAGGTTTTCAAATAAGTTCCTGCAGACCTCAGTCTGGTCTAAAGTTTCCTGTTTTTACAATTAACTCCTCATGTTTCTTTGTTGAAGTGTGTGTGTGTGTGTGTGTGTGTGTGTGTGTGTGTGTGTGTGTGTGTGTGTAACCTAAAGATAGACCAGGAAGCATCTGGGCCATCTGGTTCCAGAGGGGAATCCAGATTTCAGTGAAGGATGGGTTGGATACTAAATGTAAATTGGATAACAGTGCTAAGTTAATGTAATGTTCCTGTTCTAACCCTTCAGTCAACCTTCAGTCAACACTATCCAGAATGTATTTTGCCTGATCACACTTGTCAGTTCTTCCTGGGTTTTCACTCTTCAGTGAAGCAGGTTCGCCTGTCTTAGAACAATCTGGGTATAGGAAGGGACCCTTTCATGTAGTTAGGTTTCTGAGGCATTACAAAGAGACGTAAAAACGTTAGGCACTGGTGCTCCTAAAAGCCACGCTTCCATCCTGGTGCCAGCTCTCCTGCTACATCTCACTTGCCAAATAAAGAACTGTGATTAAGAAAGAGTCAGCAAGAACAAAAGGAAAAGATTTCTTGCAACCAGGATGACTCAGGATGTGTGTCTAGGCCAGGGAAAGGCAAGTCTGTGTTCTTGACCACATGAATGCATTCTAATTTGAATTAAGATGATTTTGGAAGGATATTTGTTTCCAGATTCTCCAAAAGCAAGATATTTCTTCCTGGGTTTTTTTTAAACGTTTCATTTGTTTTTGTGTATGGATGTTTTGCCTGCCTGTATGACTGTGCACCATGAACATGCAGTGCCCACAGAGGAGGGAGGAGGGTGTCGATCCTCCAGGACTGGAGTTACAGATGGTTGTGAGCCACCATGTGGGTGCTGGGAATTGAACTCAGGTCCTCTTAAATGCTGAGCCATCTCTCCAGCCCCAGTATTTCTTCCTGTAACTGAACTCAAGTAGAAGCTGTGATATTTCAAGCTTTTGGTAAAGATTTCACGTTTGGGGGAACAATGATGAAAACACACCAATCACAGTAACAGAGCATTTGTTGTGAACTGCCATTGCATTGAAACTTACTGCTTTTCTTGCTTTCCATATGAAGACAGGGAAGCACAGAAAGGCTCAGTCTGTGTCTAGCTTCACACAGCTCGTGAGTCTTGCCATCAGAGATCCAGGAGTCAGGCTCCAAGGAACTGTGCTATTTAATCCTGTATATGATAAAACATTTTTACTGTTAACTTAAAATATGAGGGCTGGAGAGATGGCTCAGCAGTTAAGAGTACCAGCCGCTCCTTCAGAAAACCTGGGTTTGATTCCCAGCCCCCACATAGTGGATCACAGCCGTTTGTAACTCCTGTTCCAGGGGATCTGATGCCCTTTTCTGACCTCCATAGGGACCAGGCACATACGTAGTGAACATATATACATGCAAGGCAAATCATCCATACAATAAAAATGAAATAAGAGATACAAGAAGTACACATCATCAAAAAAATAGTAGTAGTCAAAGTAGATAAGTATATGTAAATACCATACAATACACAATGCATTGTAAAATCACAATACTATATTGTTTTGGGGAAAAAAGTGTTTGACACTCCATTTCATCCTAGGTGTACTATAGATATGATAAGGAATGACATTTGGACATGAGGAGGAATAATATTTAGCTTGCTAGGGAACTGTTTATTTTGATGGGTCCACTAGTGCACAACATAAATGATTTTTGATACATGTCACACAACTTGGATGACTTACAAATATTTTCTCGTGTGGCTCTTAGTTTTGGATATTTTTCGATGACCAACCAGTCAAAAAACAATGCCTGAATCACGGGAGCTCCAGTTAGGGAATGCCATGTTGAAAGGCAGCTTTGGTTACTCAAAAGCCTAAATTTCACTTGAACTTTCAAGACTATTCTTGTTTAGAGGACGACTTTTTTGTTTTGTGTTTCTTTTTCAGGGAAAGAAGGAAAAACACAATCGACCCCCTCTTCCGCCCTCCCAAGATGTGCCTTTGCTTTTTGCTGCAGTTTTCCTATTCCTTTCCGCGGACGAAAAAGCGTGTTTAACAGAGCAAATGGAAGTGTCGGAAAGAGGATGTCTGCATCCCTCGTGTTGGAAAGAGATGGGCTTCGTTCCCCTTCCTTCGCACATCAAAGCAGGCACTCCGGGAGGAAATAAACCATAATTAAGCATGAGCGAACAAGCAGGCAGACCCCCTTCCTCAGCCTAGCCCATCCCCGCCCCCTGGGCCCTGGCAGCCGTCCGGGGCGCGGGCGCGACGCGGGCCACCGCGGCAGCTGCAGCACCCGCGCCCGCTCGCCCGCTCGCCCGCGCGCGCCGCCGGGATCTGGGCGGCGGCGGGCCGGCCGGGGGCGCGCGCGCGCGGGGGCGCGCCCATGCAGCGGTTTTCTTCTCCCACAATCCAGAGGCAGCGGCGCGGAGGGCGGGGAGTCGGCGGAAGGATACGGGCGCGGAGGGAGCGGCGCGCTCGCCCGGCCGGCCGGCGGCGGGCGCGGGTGTGCTGCGGCACTGCGGTTCTGAGGCCGTTACCCCGGCTCCTCCAGAGGGCGGCGGAGCAGGCTGGAGCGCGGCGGCGGTGGGGGAGCGCCCGGGCGTCGCCGAGGCACCGCAGCCGGACGGTTAGGGGCGCGCGGCGGAGCCCCCGGCCCCGGGCAGGGCAAGGGGGCTGAAGCGAGCGCGAGGCCGCGGAGGGATGGTGAGCGCCCGGCGCGGGGCGAGCCGCGCCTGAGCAGGCGAGGGCTGCGGGCGGACGCTCCCGGCGCCCCGTGCCCGCCGGCCGCTGGAACGCCCGGAGCCGCTCGCCCAGGTCCAGCCCGGACGCCCCTCAGCCTCAGCGTTGGGCTCGATTCCTCGGCGGCCGCTGCGCTGGCCGGCTCCCTCCCGGAGGGAGCGGGGCAACCTTGACGGGCTTTTTGTCTGGTGCCCTGGCCGCTCTTCGCGTCCTCCTCCTCCAGATGCCTTTCTTCTGCCCCTCCTCTCCGGTGCAGACACTGCCAGCGCCGGCTGCGGCTCTGCGCGGGATTTGGGCTCGTTTCCCCTGGGGGGTTTTGAGGAGGGAGAGTCCTTCCCCCTCTTCGATGGGATTTTCCTCCGCTGCCGAAATGGACTTTCATTGATTTCGTCCTACTTCTACGTTTAGTGACCAATTCCCTAGGCGTATTTGTGGTACTTCCCCTTTCCCCCCCTCCCGAATATATAATCTGTAAAATGGAGAACGAAATCTTTACTCCCCTTCTGGAGCAGTTCATGACCAGCCCCTTGGTCACTTGGGTAAGTGAGATGTCCTTTATTGTATATTTTGCTGTGTTATTTGTGGCTGCAGAGAGGAGGTGGGCGTTAACGTCGTGATACTCCTTGTGTTCTAGGTTAAAACGTTTGGACCTCTGGCTGCAGGAAATGGGACCAACCTGGATGAATATGTGGCCTTGGTGGATGGGGTATTCTTGAACCAGGTCATGCTCCAAATGTAAGTGCTTTCTTCTCTTGGTAACTTGTTTTCTTTGAAAAATAACATACTTTGAACTTAGATTTCACGTCTTAAACCCTTAATTTGGTTCTTTGGCCAGAGAAAAAAAATCAGGTGATTTAATTGGATCTTGGGAGGAGTGGTAATCTTATGTGCCCATCCTGCTTATTAACCAAGTAGTTACACCTCTTAAAATTGAGAAACTTTCAGTCTTTCACTCTGCCAGTCCTGTCTGTATTGACATTCATTGTCTTCAGCGCTGAAATTCAATCCACATTGTGTTATCTTTGGTAATTTGGTAAAATGACGGGGACAGAGAAATCTTGTCTACGAGAGGAAAAAGACTTAACTGTCAAGTTATGAGCAAATACGTTTCTTAAGAACCTTTTAAATCTAAGAATAAATGGTTCAAAAATTGAAACTGGTGAAGTTTAGTATTTCAGAAGTGAAAAATTAGTTAAAATTACTGATTGGTCAGGAAGAGTTCTGTAGCAAGCATTGTAAATATCTAAGTCTGATTAGATGACTTATTGTATTTTTAATGAATTATTAAATTGCTTAGTATTTGGGGAATTATTTAAAGATATTTTGAGGTTTATGTAAATAACTAAAGTCTTGACAGCTAGGTTAATTAAATCTTTTGATTGTCATATTGAGTTCCTGCTAAGTAGAAATGTGGGTTCTGAGATAGAAATTGAATACTGGAAGCATATTAGTACTTAAATCAGAGAAATAAAAATGGCTACATCTTATTATGGTATTGTAGTGCTTCAGTGATTGTTACTCGCTGATATTACAGTTGAATTTAGATACTTCCTTTTTAATAGAGTCTTATTACAAGAGTAATCTCATAACTTTTGTTTGAAGATACTTCTGTCTTTTATATATGTGAGAAATTGATGCGTATAAATACTGTTATTTGAATTTGTATGCTGTTCATTTTGCATATGTCAATTTCGTATTTTATGGGAAATGATTTTTCTTTGTACATTTTCTATTTTAAGAGGTTTGTGCTGGTTGGGTTTTTGTCATCTTGACACAAGGGTCATCATGGAAAAGGGAACCTCAGTTGAGATTTAAAATGACTGTCATTTTTGCCTGTAGGCATGTCTGTGGGGCATTTTCTTGGTTGCTTGATGTGGGTGGCCCTGCCCACTGCTGGCAGTGCCATCTCTGGGCAGGTGGTCAATGGTGTAAGAAAGGTATGGGGGGCCAGTAAACAGCATTTCTCCATGGTCTCTGCTTCAGTCCCTGCCTACAGCTCCTGCCGTGATGTTTTCAGTGAGGAACTGTTACCTGGAAGTCCTCCGCAAGCTGCTTTTTTTCTGGTCATGTGTTTAGCACAGCAGCAGAAAGCGAACCAGCACGAGTTTAGAATCGAAATACATGAGGTTGTTCAGCGCTGACCTCCGGGTCCTCAGAGATTCCTGTGCTGTTTGCATGTGTGTGTGACCCTACAGGAAGTACTGTTGTTTTTATACCTATTCCAAAGAAAAATTGTTGTGTGTGTAGGCACTTGAATTAGCTAAAAATATATGTATTTTTTTTCCTTAGAAAGGAAAAAAGAATGTAGACATTTTCAGGATTAGTGCATTCTTAGCAAATATTTATAGAATTACTTTTTGTTTGACATATCCTACTATGTCCTAAGTAAAATGATAGAATACTGTAACACTGTTTTAGGAGGGGAAGCTATTATAGATACTCCCAGTTTCCCTTATGTTTCTATATCTGTTTAATTTTAGGCAGGAAAATTTGAATTTTGAATGCTGAAATCCTACCAAAATAGGAAAAATACATTAATTTTTCACCTTAAAGTTTTTTTTTTTTGTTGTTTTGTTTTGTTTTTTGGTTTTTCGAGACAGGGTTTCTCTGTGTAGCTTTGCGCCTTTCCTGGGACTCACTTGGTAGCCCAGGCTGGCCTCGAACTCACAGAGATCCACCTGCCTCTGCCTCCCGAGTGCTGGGATTAAAGGCGTGCACCACCACCGCCCGGCTATGTTTTTTTATTTAATGTTTTTATTTGTTTTTGAAACTTAGTACTGGGTGAAGAGTTAAGAATATATTAGCTGTTTTCACTTTGATTTCACACTTTAATTTAAATATATATATATTTTGAAAATAGTGATGTTCTAAAAGAATAGTTGCCAGATTCTCCCTAGCCCCTTGGGAGGGGACGAGCTGCTTTCCAAACCTCAAATCTACTTCTGTGTTTTCTGTTCCACCTCTCAGCTTCTCTAAATGATGTTTAGTGTCCTGATTCTGTTCTGAATGACCTATATAAGGGAAATAAAAGGAAAAGAAGTATTTTTTGCTTTCTTAAAATAATTTGTTAAAATTGGGTCAATACAAGTATGTTTAAGTGGGAGAGCAACAGAGTATCTTATTGCTATTTTGTTTGTTTGTTTTTAGGTACAGAGTTGTTATGTACCCCTGGCTGTGTAGATGAGGCTGGCCTGGAACTCTCAGAGCCACTTGCCTCTGCCTTACAGGTGCTGGGATTAAATGCATGCTCTGTCATGTCTCACCACAATACATTGTTTTTAAGAACTATATTTTGCCAACAGTTAGTTAGAAATTGTACTATATAGTTTACTCAGTTGACTGTATGACCTAATGAACTCTATTAAAATACTAGTTGAAACTGCCATGAAAGGATAGTTAAGCTAAAGATGAACCTTAGTTTAAAAAATTTGTAGATTACATTTGGTTATAGAATTTATGAGCAAGAATCCTTTGTAAATGAAATGGTGTATTTTTCTTTGTGTTCCTTATACTTGAAGTTTGTTGAGTTTCTTGGATCTGTGGGTTTTATTTTTACCAAATTTGGAAAAAATGAAGGCATTGTTTCTTTAAATATACAGTGTGTGTGTGTACGTATACACATGTCTACATGAATTTGTCTTTTCTCCTTTTGGAAGTCCAGTTACATGTATATTAAGTTCTTAGATGTGGTTTTAAAGCTTATTGAGAGGTTCATTGGTGGTTTTGTTGTTGTTGTTTTCTTTGATTTTGAATAGTCTGTTGTGATATTCATAAATCTGTTCTATTATGTTTAATCCTACCCAGCATGTATTTCACTTCAGACATAGTTTACTCTGTAGAAAGCTTGCCCATTATATTTCCTATGTTTAGATTTTTCAGTTTTATCCCTTTAGAATATAGTTATAATTGTATTACTGCCATGTCTACTAATTCTGTCATTTCATTAAGTTGGTTTTGATTGATTTTTCTCCTCAGTATGGGTTATATTTCTTTCCTTTTTATTCTGGTGATTTTTATTAGATGTCAAATATTTGAAATTCTCCCTTCTTGTTAGATATTGGATGTTTTACTGTTCCATAAAATACAGAAATCTTGAGCTTTGTTCTGGGATGTATTTAAGTTACCCAGAAACAGTTTTATCTTTTCAGAATTTGCATTTAATTAATTAGTTAATTAATTTGAGACAGAGTCTCTCTGCATAGCCCTTACTTTCCTAGAAGTTGCTATATAGGCCAGGCTGATCTCACGAAGATCCACCTGCCCCTGCCTCCCAAGTACTGGGATCAAAAGTGTGCACCACCATAGTGGCTGTGAAGTTTGTTAGGCAGTGCTTTTTTGTACTGAGTCAAAACTCTCCCAAGTACTGTGATTGGTAGGAACAGTAACTGTTTGTGTTGTTACCTGAAATAATGTTTTGGTTCTTTCAATGCCTTTGCATAGTGTTAAGGACACTTACATGTACTGACAGGAACTCAGCTGAAGTCTGTAACTGTATTCTCTGTGGTCTTCTCCTCTATGATATCCTGCCATGCGTATGTAGCTGCATTGCCTCCAGGCTTAGCTCTCTCTACTCAACTAAACACAGGGAGTCTACTGCATTACCCAGGTTTCCTCCTCCCTGTTCATGGACTGGAGATCTTGTAGGCAGGAAGATGAGGCTGTTGTTGGGTTCATCATGTTCTATCAGGGATCATGGTTTTTGTTGCCTCATGTTCAGTGTCTTGAAAAATATTTCATATGTTTTGTCTTCCCCTGGTGCCCAATTGTTTCAGGAAGGAGGGTAAATTTGGTTCTTGTCAAGAAGTAGAAATCAGTTTATATAGTTTAATTACATTTTTGCTCTTATCTTACTGCTTTCATATGGAATATAGATTTTTATTAGAGGAAGCTTAGTACTGAAATTTTTTCATTCAAAGTATTCGTTAAGAATAAGAATATTTATTATATCAATGATGCTGGTGTTAGCAGTTTGGACCCAGACCCTGAAAATGAGAAGATGACTTCTTTGTGACATTCTATTAACCTTGTCTTAGAATTTTGTACTTTGTTCACTGATGGGGAGTTCATTGTATTTAGAGATAACTCTTGGATTTTATTGAGTAGTTCTTGAATCAAAGAATGTCAGAGCTTGTGACATAGCATTTAGCTATCTTTAAATAACAGGAGGGAAAAGCTCTTCAGAGCTCTAGAATGAGAAGCCAGCTATTCTCTGTGCTTCAGGGCATTTTCCTACTTTAACTGAGTGAAATAGTCCTTCACTGCACTTATTAGATATATGGCTTGATATCAATAAAGAAGAAAAATACTCTTCCTGTGTTGTGTCTCCCATGAGAGGAGGTGTGCATGACAGGCCATGGTTTTGTGTGGAACTGTAATCAGGAGTGCTTTCAGTTCCAGTTCCAGGAATTGTCAGGATGACATCCAGTATGTTGAGAGTTGTTCATTCAAGAGCATTCTGAGGTGATGGACTGTTTCTCTGTGTAACTGATCCCTGCACTTGAAGACTTAGGAGAACTAGAGAAGAGCAGGTCGATTAGTTGTTACATACGGGTATGCATTTAAGTATTTCACCAAGAATTATCTTTGTAATGTTAAGTATGGGAAACATTCTCACAGGATAAATAGAAAGTAAGACCAATTCTTAACTGTTTTTTTCAAAAAGATACTTGTTGACTTTCTTTTAGGACCTATGAAACAGTTTGATACTAACTGGGGAGTAGTTTCAAATTTAAAAACAATATTTGAGATTTTACTTTATTAAGACATTTAATTTAGTCAGTAATAAACAATGTTTTTAGATTGATGTGATATAAAAATAGAAATCATAGCCTTAAGATTTAAAGTGTAGATTTGTTACTTTAATAAAATATTTAACCAGTTATTAAAGTTGGAAAATAATCTTTAATAATCTCATTTCTGATTTTACTTCTATGCTTTCTTCATCCTATAATGATGTTTTAATAATTCATAAAAGTAGGTTAATGAAAGGAGATCTGCCCTAATATTTGTGGGACCTAGGGCAGACATTCATTTATAATAGGTATAAATACTAAGAGACTATAAGACAAGCTAGCAAATGGTTAAATGTATTTTAGTCTTTTACCATGATACATATATCATTATAGTATCTTTAAAGGGCTCACATTTAGAATTAGTAAAATTTAGAATTTATAAATTGACCATTCATAGTAGAGCATGATTGAACACAGACTCCTTTCATCATTCCTGGCTTTTTCTGTTACCACAAAGAGGTTTCATGTAAAGGCATGCCTAGTGTGTCCAATTGAGGTTCTCAGAATTCCCTCTCCAAATTACTGCTCCTTTGCATTTGTCTGTCCATAGGACAGACTTGGGGGAGAGGTTTTTTGTGAAGTTGGGTTAAAAGTGTCATCTGCAAAAGAGGAGTTGGTATGTATCAGTTTGTTTATATGGACTTCTTACTTAGTGGAAGTGTGTGGCCCAGTGAGGCTAAGAGTGGAATTCAGAGCAGAAATACTTTGCCAGCATCCAGATATAATACTGGGTGAGATGCATGAAGAGATGGTTAATTTCAAAGGTCTTTTCATTAAGTGGGTAGTTTCTGAGTGCTGCCTGCTAAGTCCTGGGATGTGCTCATTTCTCTACCAATGAAGTCTTTTATACTAAGTAGGAGGAGGATCTTGATACAGTATTGGCCTAAGGAGGGAAGTGGTGTCTCTCTCTACATGGAAGAACTTTTGTAGAGCTAGGATGTGGTTAGGTAATAGAGTGCTTGCCTGGTGTGTAAAGGCTTGATTCCCAACCATGGGGGCAAAAAGAAACTTTTTAAGGAGGATATAACTGAACTCTGTGTAAAAATTTTTTAGAAATGATCAGGGTGAAAAGAAGGAGTCATTAACAGTCAAGAGTAGAAGGAAAGACGTTTTAAGCAAATGCAGTAAATAAAAAGCATGGAGATGTAAATAAAAGTGGTAAAATCAATGGGCCTGAGGGAAATGGGAAAATGCAAGGCTGTTGGTGGGAAGTCACGAAGGGAGTTAAAGAGGAGGACAGGCCCATTTGAATTTGGAAATCACATATTCACACTAGAACAGCTAGTCAGCATGGTTGGTTAAGCAGTAATCTTTAGTTGCTCAGGAACTGGAAAAAATATCTATAAAATTTATTTAGAATTGGAAATATGGGATAGAAGAAAATATAGATTCTAAAGTGAGTAAATTCTTTATTTATTTTGTTTTTGCTTAGCATACATCATGGGTTTCTGTCTTAGGGTTTCTGTTGCTGCAGTGAAACGCCATGACCAAAAAGCAAGTTGGGGAGGAAAGGGATTATTTGGCTTACACTTCAGCATTGCTGTTCATCACTGAGGAAGTCAGGACAGAAACTCAAACAGGGCAGGATCCTGGAGGAAGGAGCTAATGCAGAGGCCATGGAGGGGAGATGCTGACTGGCTTGCTTCACAAAGCTTGCTCAGCCCACCTTTTTATAGACCCACTCACCTTGGGCTGGGCCTTCCCCCATTGATCACTAAATGAGAAAATTCCCTTACAGCTGGATCTCAAGGAGGCATTTCCTCAGTGGAGGCTCTTTCCTCTCTGATGACTCTAGCTTGTGTCAAGTTGACACACAAAACCACTCAGTACAGTTTCATTGTATCATTTTATGGATAATAAATAAAAATAATTGCATTTTGTTCATATTTTCTTCCCTACTACACTCCATCATCTTCATGCCTTCCTTCCTCTTTTCTTCTTTCTGCAGTTAGTTCTCCAGTAATTGAATTCTTTGGTAGTGGTGTGTGAGCGTTAAGTGAGGAGGAAAGCAGATGGTATCAGAGGGGCTGGTAGACTAGAGCAGGACTCAGACTTTTTCCACTGATGACCTCATCTCACTTGAGAAATTTTTCCATGAGCTTAGCTATATAGCTATATAAAATAGGTATACATATCAAGCATTTACCAAGAATAAATCAGTAATTTATTTTAAAGCAATTCTTTGATATTTATATAACTATCATTTATTAAAAACAAAAGCAAATTCACATCTGATGATAAAGATATATTTATTTTTTACATAAAGAGTTAAGTCTTGGCTGAATATTTGATACTGTAGGATGTAAAGCATCTTCAGCATTTTTCAGAGATGATCAATATTTTGATAGGGCCATTAGAAATTCTGATTTTATCCCAAGCCAAAATTCATTGAACAGCTTTTTAAAAATGAAACTCAACATAGCAATTTAAAAAATCAAACATTCTAACATAATACCATACAAAAATACACTAATTTGATACATTCTGAAGAATGGTTATAGTATTTGTTTTCCATAATTAAACTGTCATTGGTTCCATAAGAGCAGGAAACACTGTATATCCATTCAAAACAGTGACATTTATGGCATACAATAGTCGTGAATCTGAACCAAGATGTTTTAGGCAATGAGTTCACTGGCATTGCATGGTATGATGACATGCACAGTGCAGCACCCATGTTCTGTTTAGAGTCAAGGCTGAAGTAAGTTTTATGACGCAGTGCAGGTAAGCGCTGCCAGAGACATCTTGGTTTTGTTAGCATTTTATTTTGATTTCAGTTTTGGATGTTGTGTATTCAGAAACCTTTCACTGTTGCCAGATTTTTTTTTTTTTTACCCTATATTTAGTTATGTGACTTCCCTATGGGATTATAACCCACATTTTTAAGAAACTGGGCCTAGGAAACATTTTGGCATTTTCTTACAAAACTAAACTTTGTCTTACCATATGAACTAGCAATTCACTTCTAGAAATTTGTCCCAATGAGGTGAAAACTTGCATTTTTACACAAATGACAGCAAAAAAATATTTCTGGGACCTTTATTCATAGTTTCCCCAAACTGAAAGCAACCATGATATCCTTTGTAAGGTAAATGTATAAACTGTGTTGTATCCATACAATGGAATACTGACAATAATTTGCAAACCCTGCATTCAGTTTTATGACTCCATATGGGGTTGTAACCCACAGTTTAAGAGTTTGGGGCTAGATGTTGCAGTAAGAACGAAGGAAGAGTAGGTTTTAAAAGAAGTAAGATGAAAGGGGGTAGAAAATTGAAGTTGTAGGGAATTGGAGAGTGTGAATAGTGATTAAGGCCAAAATTAGACAGTTGCTAACAGGTACACAAGTTGACTGGAGAAGAGATAACCAAGTTGAGAAGGAACTCAGTTCATTCTTCTTGATCTCTCAGTTACCACTGGAGGTAGAAATGAATATGAATTCAAAATAAAAGTAGAAAACAAGGCAGTAATTAGCTAATTTAACAGTATTGTTACAAAACAATAATTTTGTATAAAAACTGGTAATTTATAGGTTTATAAACATAATCTTTGCATTTTTGGTTCTGAGCCGTTAGCTTTTAATGGCTGAGCCATCTCTTCAGCCCACAATCTTTATATTGAAAAATAAAAATTTGCAGAATGTCTCAGTAATACTTCAGTAAAAATTGTTAGTGTTACCTTTTAATGTGACTTAATTTCCTAATAGATGCTAGAGAAGAAGTTGAAATTCACTGTGTCATTGGCAACATAACCATTTCCCTGCCCTGGGCACTGAGAGAACAGGGAAGGTGCTTTAGTTTTAGGTACTGGGTCTTAGGTTTTTGTTGAAACATGGGTTATTTACAGAGAATAAAGGATAAGAAGTTGTACAGAAATACATCTTACAAAGTCTGATTAAAAGAATGAATGAACTATAGTAAAATTCCAGATTATAGTTATTGGGAGTAGATTAGTTAGATCAAATACTTACAAGGTAGGTTTGGCTTGTGGAAGTGTGGATACTCATGAAAACCAATGTATGGAAGAATTTAGATTTGAATCAATCCTTGAAGGACAACTGGATTTGAATAGTTATAGACAAGAAAGGTTATTTTACATGTGCATTATATATTATACTATTATACATTATATTACACATACAGAAGTATAATGGGGATAAACTGGATTATGGCACATTTGAAAATTAGCATAATTTGGGTTGTATATAACATTCATTTGAGAACCATTTGCAATTTTTTAATAGGAGATTAAAATATTGTTTTGTAAATTAAGACTTCAGTCTTAATTTACATAAATAGATTCAGTGTGTAATTTAGGATATACATTTGATGTTTAGTATACAACTTCATGTAATCTAATTGAACACGTACCCTATTGTTAAATATTGAGGACATATCAGTAGATCAGTACATTTTAAATTGTAGGAGTGCTGAAAAGCTAAGGTAGGGGACAGGTAAGAGCAAGTTAGAAGGATGGGTGATGGTGTGATGGTTGTGGCCAGGTCCTAGATCAGATTGGGCTATGCAACTGGAAAAGGAACAGATTAAGAGCCATGGCAAGACAATTGATAACATTCTAGATCAAACGTGTAAAAGACAGTATAAAAGATGATGCTAAGACTGAGGTGGAGCAGTTTTTTTAGGTATGTATCTATAGGAGAAAATGTTAATTAAAAAATGTTTAATTTGCCTTTATTGTTTATTTTCTGCACCTAAAAGATTTAAATATATAAAACATCATGTGCCTGTCTTTGTTTGAGAACATTATAGTAGCTGTGTGTCTTAGTCAGGGTTTCTGTTGCTGTCAAGAGATACTGACCACAGCAACTCCTACACAGGAAAGCAGTTCCTTGGGACTGGCTTGGTGTCAGAGATTCAGTCCATTCCTCATGGTAGGGAGATGTGATGACGGAGAGTGGTACATCTAGATGCAAAGGCAGCAGGAGAAAGGAGACACTGGCGAGGCTTGAGAATTTGAAACCTCAAAGCCCACCCCAGTGGCATACTTCCTCCAAGGCCACACCTATCCCTGCTGTGGGGTGTCCTGTATATTATGAATATAGGTTGCTATGACTGATTGATAAATAAAACGCTGATTGGCCAGGAGCCAGGCAGGAAGGATACTGTAGGTGGGACAAGGAGAGAGGAGAAGGCTGGGTGGAAGAAGGCTGAGTCAGGAGACGCTGCCAGCCACCGCGATGAGAAGCACGAGCCACGTGGCAACTTATAGATGAATAGAATTAGGTTAATTTAAGATAAAAGAACAGGTAGCAAGAAGCCTGTCACTGTCATACAGTTCATAAGAAATATAAGTCTCTGTGTGTTTAATTCGGTCTGAGCAGCTGCGGGAGCCGGGTGGACACAGGAACACTCCAGTTACAACCCCAGGCCACACCTGCTAAGGCCTGTCAGGTAGCACTACTCTCTAAACCAAGCAGTCAAACCTGTGAATGAGCTCAGGGAGGCCATTCCTAATCACCACACTGCATATTTGTACATTTGTTTAAATTTTCCTTCCTGATAAATGGCATATTTCACTTTCAAATTCATTTAGTAAGTATGAACTTAAGGATGTATTACAATTATTATTTAGGATGTCGGAATACTTGAGGTCCTGCATTTATATAATTTATCTGGGAGTCAGCAATTTTCTAGAAATCAATTTGCATTTTATAAAAAATTAAAATAT
>NC_134861.1:37368698-37381198 GCF_049852395.1 Peromyscus maniculatus bairdii
CACACTTCCAATGCAGTCAAGAAATGGTCCTTTAGTCTGTTCCTTGTAAAATCTCAGGAAGAACACAGGAAGTAAGCATGGATACCCCTGAAGGTGGCCTTATGCATCCGTGTCAGCTCTTTGAATTCTGCACGTTGAAGCTCTGACCATCATCATTGGAAACAAGTCATTATGGAATTCTCTAGATCTGGTTTACATTTGTACTCTGTAAGTCACATAGTGTTGGGTACATTGAACAAAACACATCTACACAATTTGGATTGTGAGATTATCCACGTTGACTTGTCTGTTCGGTTTGTATTTAAATTCAAAAGGAAGATTTTTTTTCTTCCGTTGCTTTTAGTGTTTTGGAACTAATCTACATAATATATTTATATTTTAATATTAATAAAAAATACCCTCAATACTAATATTAATGACAGTATTAGTCAACATTAATATTTTTGGACTTGAATATGTCTACAAGCTGAAAATGATTTATAAAAGGATATGCTCTTGATGGTTAATTTTAATCTGTTGGTAAATTTATAGGCAAATTTTCTCACACAAAATTCTTAGGTTGCATCAATACTTTGCATCCTCTCTTGTTGAATGCACTCGTTTTATTTTTTTTATTGGATAAAGAAAGGACTTTAATTTATAGCAAAAAGAAAGGCTTAGTTTTCAGGAGAGGCATAATTTTAGAAAGAAGAAGCACAGTGTACATAAAAAGCTATTTACCACATTAATCATTTTTATTAAGAATCTTCTTGTACTAAAATGAACAGCCTGTTATGTAAGAAAAGGCTAAATGTCTAAATCTTGCTTTAATGGTGATAAAACATATTATTCATATTAACAACACCGAGGTTATTTTTTATATGAATATAACGGTTTTGCTGATCTGCTTTCTGGATGTAATAATCCATATTTTCTACTCAGCAAGGCATCTTATTCATTTAAATTTATTGCATACATTTAGAAATATGGATCGCCAATGAATACAGCCTAAATTGCAGGGATAATACTGAAACATGAGCCTAAATTAGAAGGGAGGCTAGATATAAAGGTGGCTGCACTAACTGCCCCTACCTGCTGTGGTTGGAGCAGCAGGCAGAGCCTAACTCAAGTTAGCAACTCCAAATGCACTTCAGTTTCTCCTTTAAGTGAGTGTGACACAGTGACCCTGGAGGATACCCTTGACCCTAGATTTCCTAGCTCTCTCATCTAAATATAGAATTATTATGTCCTTCAAACTCAACTATATTAGATACTCCCTGTCTCTCTGTGGAGGTTAAATGCTTCAAGGACATAAATATTTGAACAACTTATTTTATTCACCCAATAAATTGCATATTTCAATATTCACACTGTCTTCATTAGCACTTGGAAAATTTTCAATGCCATGGAGGCTCTAGCTACTGTAGTGAAGAAGGCAGTATGTATACAGTGACTATGATACATCATGTAGAACCCAGTGGTTCAGACAAAGAAGGAACCCAGATTATTAGAGCATAGTATCCTAAGTGCCAGTGAGCTAAGCATGCATAAGAAAAGTGAATAAGGTAAATGCTTTCTCACCAATGAACAAATGAGCAAGCCTGTGGTAGTAAGTCAAAAACACTCTTTGTAAGATTGTGAAGAATACTTCTTTATTTATTTCTTTATTTGTGTGTGTGTTTGTGTGTGTGTGTGTGTGTGTGTGTGTGTGTGTGTGTGTGTGTGTGTGTGTGTGTTGGAAAAATCCTATCATGGGGAGCAGAATTTTTTTATTTTATAATTTAATTTAATTTTACATATCAGCCACGGATGCCCCCTTCCTCCCTCCTCCAGCCCTGCTCCTGCCCTCCCCTCAGCCCACCCCCCATTCCCATCTCCTCCAGAGCAAGAGCAAGGACTCCCCTGGGGATTCAGGTCAGCCTGGTAGATTCAAATGAGGCAGGTCCAGTCCCTTCCTCCCTTTGCCCAGGCTGAGCATGGGAATAGGAAGAAGCAAAGTGCTAGAGAGGTCCCCAGAAATCCACAAAGGTACCTCCACAATAGACTACTGGCAATGGTTGAGAGAAAACCCGAACTGATCTACTCTGGTGATTGGATGGCCAAACACCTTAACTGTTGTGCTAGAACTCTCATCCAATGACTGATGGAAGAGGATGCAGAGATCCACAGCCACACCCCAGGTGGAGCTCCAGGAGTCCAATCCACAAGAAAAGGGAGGGATTGTATGAGCAAGAATTGTTGAGACCATGATTGGAAAAAGCACAGGGACAAATAGCCAAACTAGTGGAAACACATGAACTATGAACCAATAGCCAAGGAGCCCTCAACTGGATCAGGCCCTCTGGATAAGTGAGACACTTAATTAACTTGAATGGTTTGGGAGGCCCCCAGGCAATGGGACCAGGATCTGTCCTTAGTGCATGAGCTGGCTGTTTGGAATCTGGGGCCTATGAAGAATACTTCTTGGCTGTTTGAAAACATCTTGGGTATAAATCCTAAGAAACTGATCCAGGAGAACACTACAGTCAATGTCTTTGGACAAATAAGAATTAAGTTCACTGAAGCAGAAGAGGAAGCCATAGTTCATCAGGAATGGCAAAGCTCTGGCGGCTGTATGAGATCTAAGAAGAAATAAAGCCAAATACAGGATTCAGGAATCCATGTTAGATATGTTCAATTTGTACAGCCCCCTATGGTGTATGTTTATAGCTACTCTCATTTTAAAGGTTTAAATTGGAATATAGGAAAGATCATTTTATTACCATTTCTTCAATGATGGTTGTATATATTGCTGAAATGAACCATTTTGAGAAAACATACAATCAACTATTTCTAAGCAGAAAATTGAGTTCCTCCTTAAAACTCTGTATTTACTCAATATTCTGCCTTTCAACAGGTTGAGCTCAAATATTTAAAGTCTTAAAAGGACAAGCAACTACTGAGAGTATTGCTCTTATTTAAATCTATTTAAAAAGTAAGGAGAAATAAAGATTTTCTCAGAAAACAGCAATGAGCACTTCTCTCCAGTAGACATGTCTTACAAGAAATGATAAAAGGAGCTCTTCAAACTGCAATGAAGAAGACAGACAATGAGAGTAAGTTTACACTCAGTTTTGCTATAGTGATACAGTGTTATGATGGCTCATAATTCACCTTTAACTGTAAGCATGAAAGTTGAAATTTTAATGTGGTCTAAATAGTTATATAATTATATAAAATTTTCTTTAATCTAGTATGAATGATTGCTCATCATCATAGTTAAAGTGTATACATTGTGGCATGAGTAAAACAAAATGTAGGAAGAGAAAACTTCAAGTGCAAGGATTTTATATGTGAATGACATTATTCTCAAATAATAATGGACAGAACTACATAGGTTTCAATGTGATCATAATGAAAGAAGAGCACAGCAGATATGCTAACACATGGAAGTCAAACAGCAATCACAGTACACAAGTGAGAGCATTTCAGTCACACAAAGACAGAAAGTCATAATAGTCTGTACACAACAAGCAAGATGCCAACACTGCATTGCTGCTTATCAATGATTTCTTTAAAATGAGATAGATTAAAGTTTCATAGAATGGCTAAAAGAGTATAAAACACAAAGCTATTTTGGTCTATGAGGTATATCCACATTGAAGGGTATATGTAGGTTAAAAGTAAAAGGAAGGAAAAAATTACCCATATCACAGGGGATAAAAGAAAGAGTAGGAGTTACAGTCGGCCACGATAAGATAGTAATTATATAGTGACAGCATAGTCAACATATCAAGAGGTTAAAAGAATAATTAATATACTCATGTATTCAATGTATAAGTAATGAAAATATATAGCAATTATCAGTGAAACATGCAAACAGATAACTCAGTATGTAAAGTGTTTGTCTTGCAAGAATGAGAAACTGAATGCAGTCCCAGAGCTCACATAAAAATGTTTGGCATGTGAGAATGTGCTTATAATTCCAACTGTAGAGAATAAAGACAGGTGTTTACCTAAAGCTTAGTGGCCAGCTACCCTAACTTCTTTGGCAAGTTGAAAGACAATGAGTGACTTGGTTTTAAAATGGTGCAAAGCATCCTGAGAAATGACAGGAGAGTTTGACCTCTGGGTTTCACACACTCGTGTGCGCCTGCACACACACACACACACACACACACACACACACACACACACACACACCTTCACAATATATGCACTCACACAAACAATTACACATGTATATATTAATGACTGGAGGGGAATGGCAAAAGAATATAACTTAAAGAGAAAATCAGTCTTGAATTACACAACAGACTTTAACAGCCTAATTAAACAAAGCCCAAGTAGAAATATGTAGAACATTCTATTCAACAGCAGTGGAATGGACATTCTCAATTACATATAGAACAACTTCCAAGATAAAACATGTGTTAGAACATCAGACAATCCTGCTGGCCATGTCCACTCTACTTCTTTCTATCTCTGTTCTGGACTCTTCCTGAGTCACCTGGCTCTGCTCTCTCTCTCTCTCCTGCCTACAATAAAACCTCCACCAAAGCAAGCAAGCAAACAAACAAAAACAATCCCTCAAACAAACAAAATACAAAGCTAAGAAGATTTAAACTACGTGAAAATGTAGAAAATAATAACTGAAAGCAAATTGGAAAATTAATAATAAGTGGAAGTTAGGTAATCAAAATTATTTAAATATTGAGACAAATCAAAATAGAACTTGATAAACAAAACCAATGAGATGCAACAATGGAACTCTAAAAGGAAAGCCAGACTAGAGCTCAGTGGGACCCAAAGTATTCCATTTAGCATGCATTAGGCTCTGTGTTTAACTCTCAGTAACATACATAAGAAAGTTAATACCTATCATTCTACAAATTAAAAAGAACAGAGAAACTTGAGAGATGTGTCAGAAGTTCAGCATGTGCTCTGTTTTCTGCATCTATGTTAGGAGGCTCACAACCACTTATAACTCCAGTTCTAGGGTATTTGACCTCCTCTTCTGTTTATTTCTGTACCTTTATACATGGGTATATGCACACCACACACACAAACAGAGACAGATACAGACACTGAAAATAGAAAGCAAAGATAAATCTCAAATAAGTAAGTTTGTAATAAATGTTACAGTCATATAAATAAAGCATGAAAAAGAATCTCGGTCCAAAGTGATAAAAAAATAAAATTATAAATCCATAACAGTATAAAAATTAAATAAAGAGTATAGTAGCAATCAAAGTAGTAGTAAAATAGACCAATGGAAATAAAAGTTGATCAATTTTTGAATTGGTACAAGATTCCAAAAATTTGACTATATTAAAAGAAGAAAAACCGAAAATATTCAAATAAATATTATAAAGTGTAACATGAATTGCTAAATGCTCTTATTAATAGAAAATCTGGAGCCAGATGATATTGGAGTGAAAACCAAAAGATCAGAGAAACAGAACAAGCCACAGTCAACCTCACCTTACCAACTCCTCAGCCTCCAGAGTAAGACTTCCTGTTTACTCATGCCTTATAAACCTTTCTGTGCCCTGCCATCTTCCTTCTTTCCTAGTGCTGGGATTAAAGGCGTGTGTACTTCCCTAATACTTGGTAGCAAAGGCATGAGATCTCAAGTGCTGGCATTAAAGGTGTTTGCCACTAGACCTGGCTCTCTTTTCAGTCTGGCTTTAAACTCACAGAGATCCAGGTGTATCTCTGCCTCCCAAGTGATAGGATTAAGGGTATGGGCCAACACTGTCTTGCTTGTGTGTCTAATATAGTGGCTGACACTGTCCTCTGATTCCCAGATAAGTTTATTAGAGTACACAATATATTGGGGTACACGATATATCACCACAATAAGGATCAGAAGAAATGAAAACTCATTCCACAGGAATGCAAATTATCATTAGAAATTACTGTTGAATGTTACCAACCATCCAATTGATCTACCTGAGGAAGAGAAGTCTTTCCTGGAAATACACCACTAAGAAAGACTGAATGAGACCACACACATGCACACACAATAATCAAAGACAATGCAATTTTAAAAGATTATTTTCATAAGTCTAAACAAGTCATTAGTAACTCATGCTGTTGTAGCATCACTGAAAAAACCTCTCCACAAAAGAAGCTCGTGAGTGAATTCTATCAAACTTTTGAGGAATGACCTCAATCCTATATAAAACATTCTATATTTTAATATATATGAATATTTTCAAACTCATTTCCCAAAGCCAGCATTATCTAGGTATGAGAATATCTAGGACAAAACAAGAAATAAATTTCATGATAATGCCTCATGGAATGTCCATATAAAAATCCTAATCAAGACACTACCCTGTTTTTCCATATGAAGTGGAGTATTGTTCTTTACAGGTCTGTGAAGAATTGTGTTGGGATTTTGATGGGGATTGCATTGAATCTGTAGATTGCTTTTGGTAGGATTGCTATATTTACTATGTTAATCCTACCTATCCATGAACATGGAAGATCTTTCCATTTTCTGATATCTTCAATTTCTTTCTTCAAGGACTTAAAGTTCTTTTCATACAGGTCCTTCACTTATTTAGTTAGAGTTACCCCAAGGGATTTTATATCATTTGTGGCTATTGTAAAGGGTGATGTATCACTGATTTCTTTCTCAGCCCATTTGTCATTTGTATGTAGGAGGGCTTCTGATTTTTTTGAGTTAATCTTGTATCCTGCTACATTGCTGAATTTGTTTATAAGCTGTATGAGTTCCTTGGTCGAATTTTTGGGGTCACTTATGTATACTATCATGTCATCTGCAAATAGTGAAAGCTTGACTTATTCTTTTCTAATTTGTATCCCCTTGATCTCCTTATGTTGTCTTATTGCTCTGTCTAGAACTTCAAGTACTACATTGAATAAGTATGGGGAGAGCTGACAGCCTTGTCTTGTTCCTGATTTTAGTGGAATCACTTTTAGCCAAAAGAATCCTGTACAATAATAAAACCACCTCTGGAGGCATCAAAACCCCTGACTTCAAGCTCTACTATAGAGCTACAGTAATAAAAAACAGCTTGGTATTGGCATAAAAACCAACAACCAACATGTGGACCAATGGAACTGAACTGAAGACCCTGATAATGATCCACACACCTATGAACATATGATTTTCAACAAAGACACCAAAACTATACAATGGAAAAAAGAAAGCATCTTTAACAAATGATGCTGACATAACTGGATGTCAACATGTAGAAGGCTGCAAATAGATCCATATCTGTCACCGTGCACAAAACTTAAGTCCAAGTGGATCAAAGGCCTCAACATAAATCCAGTTACTCTGAACCTGATAAAAGAGAAAGTAGGAAGTATTCTTGAATGCATTGGCACCGAGATCACTTCCTAAATATAACACCAGTAGTACAGACACTGAGAGAAACAATTAATAAATAGGACCTCTTGAAACTGAGAAGCTTTTATAGGGCAAAGGACACAGTCAACAAGACAAAATGACAGCCTACAGAATGGGAAAAGATGTTCATCAACCCCACATCTGACAGAGGGCTGATATCCAGAACATATAAAGAACTCAAGAAATTAGACATCAAAATACCCAACAGTCCAATTAAAAAAAAAAAAAAACGGGCTATAGAGCTAAACAGGGAATTCTCAACAGAAGAAGCTCAAATGGCTGAAAGACATTTAAGGAATTGCTCAACATCCTTAATCATCGGAGAAATACAAATCAAAAATGACTCTGAAATATTATCTTACACCTGTCAGAATGGCTAAGATAAAAAACACTGAAGACAAATGTTGGAGAGGATGTGGAACAAGGGCCATAGTCCTCCATTGTTAGTAGGAATGCAAACGTGTATATCCACTTTGGAAATCAGTGTGGCACTTTCTTAGAAAATTGTGAATCAATCTCCCTCAAGACCAGGCTATACCACTATTGGGCATATACCCAAGGAATGCTCAAACATACCACAAGGACACATGCTCAACTATGTTCATAGCAGCATTATTTGTAATAACCAGCATCTGGAAACAACCTAGATGCCATTCAAATAAAGAATGGATAAATAAAATGTGGTACATATACACAATGGAGTACTACTCAGCAGAGAAAAACAATGACATCATGACGTTTGCAGGCAAATGGATAGAACTAGAAAATATCATCCTGAGTGAGGTAACTCAGACTCATAAAGACAAACATGGTTATGTACTCATGCATAAGTGGATACCAGATGTAAAACAAAGGATAAACAGACTGCAATTCACAACTCCAGGGAGGCTACCTAGTAAAGAGGACCCTAAGAAAGACACAGGGATTGCCCAATGACAGACAAATGGATGAAATCTACATGAGCAAACTGGGGGTGGGGTGGGGTATTAGAGGTAAGGGTCAGGAGAAAGAGAGCTTAGGGGAGCGGGAGGTCCCGGGTGGATCAGGAGCAAAGTGGGAGAACGGGGAGGGAGATACCATGATAAATGAAGACCCCAGGGGAATAAGAAGAAGCAGAGTGATAGAGAGGTCCCCAGAAATCCACAAAGATACCTCCACTGTAGACTACTTGCAATAGTTGAGAGAGTGCATGAGCTGACCTGCTCTGGTGATCGGATGGCCGAACACCCTGGCTGTCATGATAGAACTCTCATCCAGTGTCTGATGGAAGCACATGCAGAGATCCACAGCCGAGCCCCAGGTGTAGCTCCTGGAGTCCAATCGGAGAGAGCGGAGGGATTGTATGAGTGAGAGATATCAAGACCATGATTGGAAAAAGCATAGGGACAAATAGCCAAACTAGTGGAAACGCATGAACTGTGAACCAATGGCTGAGGAACCCCCATGGAACTGGATCAGGCCCTCTGGATAAGTGGGACAGTTGATTAGCTTGAACTGTTTTGGAGGCTCCCAGCCAGTGGAGCTGTCCTTGGTGCATGGGCTGGCATTTTGGAGCCTGGGGCCTATGCTGGGACACTTTGTTCAGCCTTGGTGTAGGGAAGAGGGGACTGGACTTGCCTCAGCTGAGTCTACCAGGCTGGGCTGACTTTCCAAGGGAGACCTTGCCATGGAGGAGGTGAAAATGGGGGTGTATTGGGGGGAGGGATGGGGGATGGGATGAGGGAGGACAGGGTAGTCCGTGACTGATATGTGAAATTAAGTTAATTATAATATATATGACACTGTCCTGAATGCAACACCAAATTTATGAGATTGCTCACCATTATCAAGTAAGATTCATTGCCATAATGAAATGATGATTCCATATATGCAAATAAATTTGTGGTATATACATAATCAGAATTAGTGATTTAAGAAAAGGCTATTTCAGTTCATACATAAAAAGTAAAACTTTAGCATTTTTAAGATTTTTTTATGTGCATGTGTGAGCACTTGATGCACATATGTGAGCCACATGGTATGTGTATGCTTGGTGCTCATAGAGGTCAAAATAAATTGTCATATCCCATGGAACTTCAGTTATAGGTAGTGTGAGCCACTATGTGGGTGCTGGTTTCAGCTTCAAGAGCTGAACCATCTTTTCAACCAGGAATTTTTTTTTTTTACTTAGAAGGAGATTAAAATGAAAGCTACATTTTAAGTGTGAATTTGAACAGGACTAGCCAGTGGGGGAGATAGAATAGCGATTCTAAAAATAATTCAAGTAAAATTACCATAAGATACACCAATTTTCCTACTTGGTGCTGAGCATGTGGTTCTGTGGCAGAGAGTTAGCCCTGAGTTCACAAAGACCTACATCAGTATGCAGTACTGGAAGAAAATTGCTGGTGCATTATTGACTATATTGCCAAAGGAAATAAAATTGGTCCATTAAAGAATTCCAACATTTCCACACTAATTACAATATTATTTACAATAACTAAAACATAGACTCATCATAAATGCCCTAGGCAGAATAGATTCAGTGGTTGTGTTGTGTATGAAAGCAATGAAATATCATTCAACATAACAGAAGCAGAAAATTTTATCATTTCTGACAACTCAAATGAGCATGAAGGATATTATTATAAAGAAACAGTGTAAGATATCACTTGCAAGTGAAATAAAATTGATATTGTTAATCTTATAGGACCTAAGAGTTATATGGGTAGCAACCAGGGCCTGAGGATTGGAGCTTAGAGGGGCTTATGTCAAAAAATTCATAACTTCAGAGTAAACAGGTGCCAGCTCTGTTATACGGCATGGCAAACTACAACTAATATGTCTGAAGAGAATACTTGGCTAAAAGACTTAATCTTTAATGCTGTCATTGTCAAAATTATGTAATTAATTTGAAGTAATGAATATGTTGATTATCTGGATTATGATAATCATATCACAGTACACAGCATAATAGAATACCATGTTTTTATGATATATATATATATTATATTACTTGTACATATATGCTAGTTACCTTTGTCATTGCTATGAAAAAACACTTGATAAGAAGCCACAATGTCTGTTCTTTTCTTGATAAATTAATTTTTATTCAAAAAATTTTTATATAATGTATTTTGATCACATTTCCCATCCCCCAACTCCTTCTAGGTCCTCCTCAGTGTCACACAAATTTCTATTTGCTCTGCAAAACACATCTAGCTATAAACAATGTCAATAATTCAGCTTATATATGAAGTACATATTGGGGTTTGTAGAGCAGATTTTCATAAATTATGTGTGATATTGATTTTTCTGGGATATATTTATAGAAGAATAAGTACAAGGAGCCACAGAAGTTTGAATTAATCATATGAAAATAAATAAGGAGCTGTTGAACTATATTCAGTTATATTGTGGTACTACAGTCACAAAGCTATTCATCATCATTAAATTTATTCACCTAACATCTTTAAGCATGCAGAAAACAGAACAGATACATTAGGATGTATGTGTTTACGTCTGTCTGTCTCTCTGTGCTTGTCTGTTTGTCTGTCAGTCTGTGTGCATGTGTGCGCGCATGCCTGTTTGTCTGTCTGTCTGCCTGTGTGCCAATGGCAGGGGAACAAAGAGCAGGTTGTTTAATATTGAGGCTACTGAAGTGGCAAGCTTATGAACATGGAAGCTCATATGATGTCACTCCTGATGAGAGTTTCTTGTCTTTGTATTAATTTGTTTTCTTTAGGGAAGTTATATTTGTAAACTACTTGAGGATTCAGACAAATGAAAAAGAATGTGAAAAAAATAAAACTAGCAAAGAAAACAAAATGATAGGAGGGCTATTATTCTATTTTATGGGTCTGGATATGAATGTCAGGTCCAGCTGTACTCCAATAACCCATTGCCTTTTAGGATTCTCAGTAGCTTTAAAGGGATTATTTCCACATCAGTATATGAAGGGAATCTTACATACAAAATGTTTATTTAGTCAATACTGAAATCTAGGTAGACGTACAGTGTATGCCTCCAAATGTGCAGATATTCAGCTTCTTACACAGAAAACATTGCATAAAAAGATGATGGCAATGTAGACTTTTGCTATTACCAATTAAAAGAAAGTACCAAATAGTTGATAAATACCCAGTACTAGACAGTAACATAAGTACAACACTGCATGACAAGCATCAATAAACTCACAATCAGTCTCTCTGACAGCTCATCATTTATTTCATCAGAACCTGAGGTTCAGAATATGTCTATGTTTCAAGCCTGTAGAAGAGCAGGGAGCCATTTATTAAGTCAGTCATTGAGTGAGTGCATGTGTTAGTTTAAATAAGAATTCTTATGATTAAGGCTTTTCAACAAATGTAGTAAGGGAATATGATAGAGGTTAGTTTACAGGGAAAAGTAATAAAGGTAGGATATAGTATTGCTCCTGCCACTGATAAAGCAATGGCTACAGAGGGTAGAAAAAAAGACCAAGGAAGTGTAATACTGCTAGGACTTATGGGTTTCTCTTGAGGAGCTATATAGATTGTGTTTTAGGTTAATTATTAAGGAAGACAACGAGTCCCAGGGGTAGCTCAAGTTTTTATTAATATTGGTGCATGTGTTCACAGGTTTTGGGTGTATCATAACTAAAAGAAAGCTTTAAACATTTGACTTCATGTAACAAAGAATTGGATGATTGGTTAAGACAACGGGACTGGACTCTAAAATACAGAAAGTGAAATTAGCAATCTTTTTTTTTTTCTGACAATTATAAAAACTACTGCCTATGTAAATGGTTATGGCTGAAAGGCTCCTGATCTATGGGAAGTCAAAAATAAATGTTTAACTGATGTAGATTCTTGCGGATAACATGTTTTTTTTTTTTTTTACCTGTAATACATAAAATGTTTAATCATTTAGGAGAAATGGGAAACATGTTTTTTACTTGTATCCATTGTAATAATTCAATTAAAAATAGAACATAACCAATTGTATTTTATAGACTGTTTGAAAGATTTTACTGGAGTATATAAGCTGTGAGGAAAAATAAAAGTGAGAAGGTAGATATCAGGAAGTGAGAAGGAAGTCATCAGAAAAGAAGAAGGGAAACATCAGGGTAGAAGAAAAAGAATAGAGTAGAGTAAACAACAGAATGAATAATAAAATGAAGAAAGCTTTGGCCCTC